>NW_004087161.1:0-3630 GCF_000220395.1 Ichthyophthirius multifiliis
AATTTAATTATATTTTTAATAAGTTTTTTANCATATATTAAAATATTTATGATATATTCATATATATTTATATATATATATTAGTTAATATTTTTATTAAATTATTTTTATAGATTTAATAGTATTAATTAAATATCTATTATATCAATAAAAATTATTTTTGTTTAGAGAAATTTATAAGAGATTTTTTATTTTAAAATTTTAATTAATAAATTTTTAAAACATGAAAAAAAGTTAATAATATTAATATTTTGAATGATGTATTTATAAAAAATTTTATATTTGATATTGGGTAAAGCAAATAAAATTATTTTTTATAAAAAATAAAAACATAATTAATATAAAAAAAAATAGAAAGAAAGAAATAAAGTAATATAAAATCTACATTAATATTATATATAACTAAATATAATATAATATATCATTCTAATAATTCATATTGTCTCATTAAAGACAATATTTAAGCTTTACTAGTTTCTACAAGTTCTCCTCCAATGATCATTTCATCAATAATACCATAAACCTTTTTAAATAATAAAGAAAAAAATATATTTTTAATATTATTATATATAATATATATTTATTATTTTATTTATTAACTTTATGGAAATTATAAACAATATCTAATTCACGGACACTGCTAAAAAATTAGTCTAATACTTCAACAAAAAAATGAATCATTTCTAAATAAGTTAATTCATTATCATTGACATCAACGCATATTGAAAAAAATAATCCGGCATATCTTTTGTAAATGACTTTATAATTCCTAAACTTTATTTTTAATTTTTTTATTAAGTAAATATATAAAAATAAATCAAACTTCTAAAAAATTAGTTTGCTTTCTATCTCTATATACTATTATTCTATTTATTTCACTTTAAAGCTTGACTTTTTCTTATTCATCATAATCTACATACCATTTAGCTAATCTAGTTTTACCTTATCTGTTTTGTAATAATATGAATCTTATCTTTTTATTTTTATATTTGCTTCTAATTTAATTTATTATTATATATTTTTACCATTTTTTATATTTTGTAAGTTTTTTTTTATTATAATTCCTTTATAAAATAATTTTTATTTGATTATAAGTAAAAAATAGATAAAATAAAAAATATTTTATTTTTATAAATAATAATTAATATATACAGAAAAAAATATATATAATAATAAAAAATGTATATATATATATATATTTATATATTTATATATTTATATATTTATATATTTATATAAATATTTCTTAATATATTTTAATTATCAAATTATTATAAATTTTAAATAAATTCTGAATAATTTTATTATTAAAAGAATTATATTTATTATATATATTTTCTCATTAAAGTTATATATTTATATTGAAAAAAAATTATATTTTTTAATTTATTTGTTTATATTTTTAAATATATATATATATTTTTTTCTATAATTATATTTTTCATAATGTTTTTATTTTTACTTATATTTCTTTTAAATAAAAAATTCTAAACCTTTTTTTTAAATTAAATATTAAAAAATTTAATACAATATAATCATTTAAATATTTATTAATAATAAATTTTTATTTTTATTCTTATTCTATTTTATTTTTCATTTCTTATTTTTAAATTTTTCAATTAAATTATTAATTTTTTATTTATATTCATCATCAACAACATTAATGCAATCTTAAATACTATCATATTATAAATCATAAGTATTTAAGCTTTTTAATATATGTGAACTAAATATATTAATGAAGAAATCTAATTGTACATAAAGTTTAATAATATCATAAAGTTTTTATTAATGTTCTTTCTTAACTTTAACATTTTAGTTTTATATTTATTAAAAATTTTAACGAAGTTCCTATAATTTAATCAAACAGCTTTTTTAAACCGATTCAAGGCAAACACAATAATCATATAAAGGTTATTTTAATTATTTTAAAGGTAAAAAGAACATATTTTTGAATTTTTAAAGAAATAAATATTCATAATGATTAATAAAATTATCAATAAGTTATTAATTATTTTAAAAATATAAAGGATTTTAATAATGTAAAATTATGAATAATTTTTTAAAATTATTAATTTTATCAAGTTTAAAATTTGTTTTTATTAAAAAATTTTCTAAAATTTACTAGAATTTTAAAAAATCTTTACTTTTGAAAATACAGGAAATTTACATGGCTGTAAATATTTACATACTATAATAAGTTAGAAAATTATAATTATCTTTATATTAATTATAATCAAAATAATTGATAAAATTGTCTATTCTTTAAATTGTTTCTTCTAATGAGCCTAGTTTTGTAAATAAAGATATATTTTAATCAAAACAATTAACAAGAAATTCGAAAGCTTCATTTTTTGTTTTCAATGCTAATTCTATTTATATATCACTTAAATACAAAATAAAATCAGACTTCTAAACTAAGTTTAATGATATAAATACTTCCAATATCTTTTTATTATATAAATAATTTATTATGTCTTAATTATTTTCAATTCCTTATACTTAAACATAGAAAAAAATATCCTGTTCATATATTATATTTTTATCATATAATTCTTATATTTTTTTTAATAGTTCGTTACATCTTTCGATATTTCCTTAATTATAATATATGTCAAATAAACTTAGTTTAGCCATTATTATTTTTCCTTTAATAATAAGCTATTATTCTTTATTTAAATTCTATAATTATATTTCTTTTACTTTTTGTATATATAATTTTAAAAATTATTATATATACTCATCTTTTCTTGTTTCATCTTTTATTATGCATTAATTTAGTATTTTACTTCCATATTCAATAAATTGTTGTGCGCTATTTATATCTATTAATTATTTTGATAAAACATTTAAGTAATTCAACAATATTTCATTATCAATTTTATTTATAAATTAGATGCTATTAGAATTTAATTATAAAAGTAAAGGAAAATTGATATTATGAAACTAATAATTATAAATATTAGAAAAATTTTTTATTAATGGGTTTATATTAAGACATTTTAAAAAGATTTTTGATATCATATATTTATTATGAGGAATAGATATATATATATTAAAAAAATATATAAATATAAAATTTTAATTTAATATTATTAAATTATACTAAATGCAATTATAGATTATATTTTTAATATAAAATATTATTATAAAATATATTTAAATTTTAAGCGTAAAATAATTATTAATTAAAAAAAAGTTTAAGCAAATATAAAGTTTATTATAAAAATCTAATTTTTACATATATAAGAGTAAAAATATTATAATAAATTTAAAATATTAAAAGTTATTATTATTTAAAAATATTATTAATATTAATATACAATAATATATATAAAATAATTAATAGTATATTAAAATAAATTAAATAAAATAACTTATATTATATTTAAAAATATAAAACATATATAATAATATATATTTTTTATATATATAAAATATTAAAATCATTTAAATAATAAAAATTTAAATATATATTGATAATTTATTTAAAACATAATTATAGAATATTTTATAAATAATTTATATTTATATAAATTTAATATGTTAAATAAATAATTATTTTTAAATATGAATAAATAGATTATTCTTAAGTTATCAATTTTATAAATTTATTATATATATATATAT
>NW_004087159.1:0-4371 GCF_000220395.1 Ichthyophthirius multifiliis
TATATATTATATAAAAATTATTAGATTATATAATATTAAATATAATTATATATATATATATATATTTTATTATATATATATATATAAATATATATATATAATTATATATTTTTATCTATATATATTTTATTATATTAATCTTATATTTTTATTATCTCTTAATTTTTTTTTATTAATATTGAATTTATATTTAATTATAAATTTTATTTAATAATATTTAAAATGAAATTTTTTATTATATATACCTTCAAATATTTAATCAAAAATAGGAACAATAAGTTAAGCTCCTGATCCTAAAACTGCATATTATTTAAAATCTCCTGAACCTACAGCATCATATCCAATTACTTAACCATTACCTTAATTATCAAATCCTGCTAACAGATTAAAAGTATAATAAGGGAAAAATCTATATATATATTTATTAATAAAATTAATTATAAAATAAATATACCTTTTATAATATAAAGTTCTAGATAATAAAGTAGATATAGCCTTCATGGAAGCTTGTTTTTAATTATTATATTAATACATTTGTAAACGGGATTATAATTATTTAGAAAGTGCCACAAAGTCAGCATACATTCCAGAAGTAGCTAAATATACATTATCTGATAATTTACAAAGTTTAGAATTTTCTCTACTAATAATAGAATATCCTTAAGATAATCTAGTATCACCAGCGACTATTACAAATCCTTTTCCTCCAATTGCTTTTTTTAAAAAAAATGAGATATTAATTTTTTTGTTTTTTTATAGTTTTATTGTTTTGTTTTTTTGTTTTTTTTTACCGCATACTGTTCCTGCGTTAAATACGTAAGGATTAAATTAAGGCTTTTTTGCCTCAATATTTTCTTAAGGAGCTATCTTATGTTCTTTTGTTAAATGTGATACCATATCATTTGGGAAAGAATGTATAGGAAAATTCATTTTTATTTTATTTAATTATCAATTATTTATTTATTTTTAAAATATTTTTTTCAAGTTATATTAGAATAATAATTATATTTAAAAAAAAAAAAAAAATTAGAATAGAGAGATATTTCATATCATTATAATTATTTTTTTTTATTATATAATTAAATATTATTTATTTAATTATATACAAAAATTATGTAATTTTTTATTTTAAAATTATTTTCTTCATTAATATATTATACTTATAAAGTATTTATATTTTCGATTAAAGAAGTCTATTTTTTATTAAATCAAAATAAATACATATAAATATTATATTATATAATTACTTTTAAATAAAATTTAAGCTTTGTAATTTTAATATAAATAAAAAACCAATAAATTAGTATTATTATAATTAAAAAAAAAAAAAAATAGTAAAATATATACAAAATATAATATAATGATATGGCTTAGATTAAAATTAGATTTATTACCGTGTATTGCATAAGAAATAGATAGATTTTGCAATTTATATTTTGGTTTTTATTTTATTTATTGTTTAAAAAAATTGTATATAGAATAATATTTTATTAATAATAAAACAAATAAACAAAAAGAAAAAGCCAAAAAAGTAGAATAAGGAGATGAAGAAGCATATAAAAATATAATTTAATTATAAAAAGATGTAAAATAATATATAATATATATATATATATATATATATATATTTATTTTATATTAATAATATATTTTAGGCTTTAAAAAGAATAGATGATATAGATGCCTTTTATGAAAAAAATTATTCTGATTATAGAATTGGATATTTTGAGAAATTAAAAATTAAATTAAGAAAATTATTAAGTCCTTTTATACCTGTAAATAAAATGATTTATTAAGAAATGATTTAAGCAAAAAAGGAGTAAAAAAAATTTATATTATTTTAAATAAAAAATAATAAGTTAATAAATACAAGAAAGAGAAAAAATATTAAGATAATAATTTTAATGTAATTTTTACTTTTTTATTTACCATATATATTTTCTTACATAAATTATTTATTTTTTTAAATAAAGCTCTTGATAATTAAGTATACGATAAAAATTTTGAATAAATTTAAATTAATAATGATTAATAAGAATCTTAAAATATTAATAGCAGGTTATATTAATAATTTTAAAAATAATATATTATTGTTTAATCTATTAGTTCAAATATTAAATTATTGGGAAATAATAAATCTGATGAAATTGTTTTGGCAATATAAATGACAAAATAATAATATTTATAGTATTTATAGAAAAAATAATATAAAATTAATTGAAATTAATTATTTATTAAATAAAAATTTTAAATTGTTTATGAAATTATATAAAAAATATTTATATTTATAATAAAAAAGTTTAATATTAATATATTTAAAATATTTTATCACAAAATAAAATTTAAAAAAAAATATAATAATGATAAAAAAGTAAATTTCAAATTAAAATATATATAAAAAAAATAATAAAATAAAAAAAAGTATATGCAAGTAAATATTTATTATATAATGTAAATTAAGTAAATATATTAAAATAAAATAAAATATCTAGAAAAAAATATTTTAATCTATATATATTATTAATTATTTATAAATAAAAATATATAATTTATAAAAAATTATAACGATATACAAATATATATACATATAATTCTATAAATATATATATATATATATATATTTATATATATATATATATATATATATATATATACTTAGTTTTTATTATATGTATTTCTATTTATTTATTTATTTAATATTTTTTTTTTATTATTATTATTTTTAAAATTCTTTTTTTAAATTATATAAAATATTTATTTATACTTTTTTTTATATATCGAAATTTTTTTTTTATTATTTTTAAAAAGTTTGAGATTAATATTAATTTATTTTTAATAAGAATATAATTATTAATGTTGAATTTTTTATAAAAATTTTTTAATCTAATTAAATATTTCATATTTTATTATTTGATATAGAATCAATTGTAAATAATTAAGCAAAAAAAATATTAATTGAATTAAATAAAAATAAATGAAGAAAAGTTTTAAATAAATAATAAAAAATTAATTTTAATTTAAGTTCAATAAAGATTAATTTTTATTATTTAATATTTTATTCTTTTATATATATTTCAAATTTATTTATAGCTTTTAATTTATTATTATATTTAGTTTTATTTTTGATATACATCTAAATATTCTATATTATCAATACTTTAATTAGCACTAAAACTTTATTTGATTTTGATATTTTTTTTAAAGTATTTTTTTTTTCTTTATTATTTTTATTATCTTTTTATATAATACTTGCATTTGAAAAACAGAACTATTATTAATTATTATTTAAATTACTATATTAACTATTAATTTCTGTTTATTTATTTGATTCAAAAATTTCTTTTTACTATTATTTATTTATTTTATAATCTTACTTTTAAAATTTTGAGAAAATTATTTTTTAATCATATTATTAAGCACCTTTTTATTTTATATAATTTTTTTAAAAAAAGTAATTTTTTATATACAGTCCATTTTTTAAGAAACTTTAGTTAAATCTTAAGAATTATTACATATTACATTATTTTTAAAAATTTCTTCATTTTATAATTAATTATTATCAAATTATTTTTTTATATTTTTTGCACATAAAGGTATCTTGCAAAATGGACAATTTAAACTTTTTTTAAGCCATTATTCTAAACATTCTGAATGAAATAAATGTAAACAAATAGTAAGCCTGCATTAATTATTCAAATCAAAAGTATACAAACAAATAGACTTTTTTTGAAGTTTAAATTTATAATTTATATTAATATAATTAATTACACATACTGATTATGATAATAATTTTGCATATTAACTTAGAATTTACTAATAAGATTATATTGGCATATATTTATTTATTATCATTAAAGGTATTAATATTATACTATTTTATAATCTATATTTTATAAAAAAAGAAAAATATAAAAATATTTATTATATAAAAACTTTTTATCGCCATTTTATTATATTTTTAAATTAATATCTTAATTTTATTAATTATTATCAATTTATTTATTAATTTCATTATTAATATATTAATTTTTATTTCTTTTTTCTTAAAATATATATAATAATATATTTAAAGACAAATAACTATGATTAAAGCTAAAATAACAACTAAAATTATCACCAAAATATTGTTTTAATCTATTTTATTTAAAAAAAATATATATATAAATATAATAAATTTAAAAAAATTTTAAATATATTTTTTCATAATTTTTTTTAAAAAACGAAATTAATGATAATATAAATATATAAATAAATATAAATTATCACTTTTGTTTTTATTTGAAAATAATAGATAAAAAATTAAAAATTAATAGCAATATATCAATATATAAAGATATATATATATATATATATATATATATATATATTATT
>NW_004087837.1:0-4784 GCF_000220395.1 Ichthyophthirius multifiliis
TACGTTACGTACGTATAGTACTATATATATATATATATATATATATATATATATATTTTTTATTATATTTTTATTTTAAAATCAAATTATAAAAATTTTTTAATATTTAAATTATAAAATAATAAATTTAATATATAAATAAAAAAATATGTTGATATTATATAATTAATATTATTTGTTTTTTCAATATCAAAATTTATATATTAAATAAAATAAAATATTAATAATAAATAAATATATTTTTAATTTAAAACTATATATTTTGTATATATTTTAAATTTATCTTCAGATAATTTTAATACATATTATTATTTGTATTATAATTTTATAAATTTAATAAAAGTTTATGTATAATATATTAGAAATCAATAAAAGTTGATTATTTTAATCAAATTCATAAAAAAAAATTAGAATATTTATATGTTATTTTAGATATGTATCTCAGTATATTTTTACTATTAAAATATAATATCTAAAATTAAATATTTTAACTAATTTAAAAAAATAAACAAATGAAAATATAAATATTAATTTTAACAATTATTATTGTAAATTATATAGATAAATTATTAACACATTGTTTAAATTATTATAATAATTATTTTTACTAAAGTAACAATAATAATAATTATTATTATTATTATTATTATTATTATATTTTTTTATAAAAATTATGTCTATTAATTATCAATAATATATAATTTTTATTAAATATTTTTTATTTATTTTATTAATTATATAAAATATATTTTTTTTTTACTTTTATTTATTATTAAATTTTATAAATATATATATATATATTATTTTTATAATATAAGAATTAAAATATAAATAAATTTTTTGAAATGTTAATATTATAATTAAACTATATATTTTTATATTTTTTTATCTAATATTTATAATTCTCAATTATATAATATTTTTATTTTATATTTTATTTAAAATAATTATACATATTTTTTTTAATTATATGAACTTAATAAATATTATTACTTTGTATCTAAATATCTATACCTTTTTTTTTAATTAAAATAATAATATTTATTGAAAATAATTTTTAAATAAATTAAAATAGCTTAATATAAAAATAAAAATATAAAAAAAGAAGAAAAAAATATTCTTTGAAATTTCTTTTTTAAATTTGTTTCTTTTATTTTTAAAAATACTTATAAATAAAAAATAAATTTAACAATAAAAGTATTTTTTTATCATTAATGATTAATTAAACAAAATTAGAGTCTAATTATTTAAATAAATAATAAGAAATTGAAATACCATAATAATACAAAATAAAATCTTCAGTGCCTTCATTTTTATTAAATACTTATAACATGATTGAAGTTTTTTATAAAAATAAAAATATAAATATATTTTAAAAAGAATGAAAATAATAAAGATATAATTAGTTGGAATGAAATAGGAGACTCTTTTATTATAAAAAATTTAAATGATTTTTCTGGAAAATTATTACCTTAATATTTTAAACACAATAATTTTTCTTCTTTTGTTAGATAAGTAAAAATAATTATTTTTATTAAAATATTATGATTTATATAAAAAAGTTAAATATATATAATTTTCATAAAAAAAGAAATGATAATATATATTCTGAATATTATCATGAATGTTTTTAGAAAGGAAAAAAGTAAAAAAAAATATATAAATATATTTATATATATAGATATTAATTAGTTGATATAAAAAGAAAAAAACTGAATAGCATTTTTAAATATAATAAAATTAATAAAAAATATAATAATAAGAAATATATAAATAAAAATAATAATAATATTAATAAAAATAATAATAATAAATAATATTAAAATAATATTAAGAATAATATTAAAATTAAAATGTATTAAAAAATTAAATAAATTAAGAATAATAATTAAATTTTAACAATTTAGAATATTATTTAATAAATGAATTATAGATATTAAAAAGCTAATAAATAAATTAATAGATAAAAATTAAAGAATTATTATAAATATTAGAAAAAATTCAAAATGAAAAATCTTAAATAAGTTAAGAATTCGAAATATATAAGTATTTATATTATTTATTTTAATATTTATATATTTTTAGAATAAATGAATAGAAAAAAATAGATAATATGTTCTATTTAATCTCTTTTTGTGTTGCTAAAATTTCATTTCTGGAAAAATAACTTGGAAATGTGAGCTATCTTTAATAAAAATAAAATTTTAATAATGATAATAATATTAATGAAGATAAATATAGTGAAATAGTTTTAGAATTATAAGATTGTGAAAAATAAAAAATTAATAATGTAATAAATATAAATATAAATATGAATTTATATATATATATATATATTTATTTATTTATATTTAGATATTCTTTAATAATATATACTTTTTATATAAAATAGATTAAAAAATAAATCTTTATAAAAATAATTTATACAAATAGATGTAAACTTTATTTTTAAATAAATTATTACTTATTTTTTAGGAATAAAAATAATACTAATAAAATACAATCGATAGAACTGAAATAATTAATATTAATCAAAATGTTAATAATAAGTAATAAATTAAAAATAATAATTTAAATCATAAAAATATTAATTTTATCAATAATAATAATATTAATATTAATAATAATAATAATAATAATAATAATGATAATAATATAATAAATATAAATATAAATAATGATATTCTAGATAATAATTCAAATAATTTTATTATAAGTTCAAATAATTCAATATTGAATGCAAATGAAATACAAACTAACAAAATAGAATTCTATCAAAAGCAATATAGAATACAGATTATAAATTATTAATAAACATAATATAAAAACCCTTTGATCTTTAAAATTAGACTATTTAATAATAATTATTAAGATAATAAATATAATTTAAATAAAATATTTCTATTTTTGACAAATTATATAAGAAAGTTTGCTAAGAAGATGATTAAAATAAAAATCATGATAATTAGGAAAAAAAAGATAATTAAAAAAACTAATAAAACACTTTTAATCATATTAATTAATACTAGAAAAATCTATATATTTAAAGTTAAAATTAATTTTATTCAGAATTATAGTCTGAAAACGATAGTCCAATTATTTAAAGGGATATTGATAGTTTTTTATCTTAGCCTTAATCCGCTGTATTTAATTATACAAATATTGATTTTTCTAATAAAAGTATAGATAATTAAGACATTAAAAATAACAGAATCTTAGAAAACTTAATAATAAGTAAATATGATTCTTAATCAAAATTACAAAATAGATAAAAATAGTGAAAAATTATAAAAACTAATTTATTAGAATATAAAAAAAATATAAAAATATATAAAAAATAAATAATATATATATATATATATATTTATATATACATATATACATATATATATTATATTATTTATTAAATTATTTACTTTACTAATATTTTATAATTTATATTATATTCATTATTATTTAGTATTCTTTATAAATTACAAATAAAAATATTTATATTTAATAAAAAACATAATAATAAATAATTTATATAAAAAAATAATTATTATCATTAATAAGCCAATGAATTTTAACAAAAAGAATAATATATTTATGGATGTAATGTATTTAAGGCTATTAAAGAAGTATTAAGATTTTATGATTCTTCTGGAAGCTTTAGTTCACTAATATCAGGGAATATTTATCTTACATGAAATAAATTCACTGTTGCATATCTAGTATAATTAAAACCTGCTGCAAGGTTATTTTTTAGTAAATAATTAGCAAATTCTATTAATAAATTATGTTATTTTAATATAACACATTCAATCCAACAAGG
Organism: Ichthyophthirius multifiliis; assembly: GCF_000220395.1. Classification (NCBI taxonomy): domain Eukaryota; phylum Ciliophora; class Oligohymenophorea; order Hymenostomatida; genus Ichthyophthirius; species Ichthyophthirius multifiliis. The sequence continues at coordinate 3,815 of NW_004087837.1, forward strand.
AAAAATAGTTAATAAATCATTGTTTTCTTATTATTATATCTTTTTAAATATATAAAAATTAAATATTGATATTATAATAAATAAATACAATTAATTAAAAATGTATTTATTTATTTTATTTAAATTTATATGTATTTTATTTTTATTTACTTGTTATATAATTTATATGCTTTCTTTATAGTCTAAAAAACCTATTTATTATGGAATATTATTAATTTATGTTTATATTTAAGGAAGAAATCTATATTTTTCAAATGTCATATAAGTATTAAATTAGGCTATTACCGAAATTTTAATAGTATTTTGTTAGTAACTAAAAGTAAATTTATCATTATATAACTATATAATATTTATTAATAAAATAAATATATATATATATATATTATATTTTAAAATACTTAATTCACTTATTTATAAATATTAGTAGATAATAAATAATTTTTATAAGTCTAAAAAATATGTGAATGCTATTAATATTCTCTTAATTGTTTCTTTTTTAATAAAATTTTTATATTTTAAGGTATTTGTTCTACTATTTGATCTTCTTAAAAAAATATATTATCAATTATATTATTTATATTATATAAATTTGATTTAAATTCATATTATTTTTCTTTTCTTTTTTATCTTTTCTGGTGAAATCTTTCCAAATGTTGATTAACTAATCTATTATAAGTCAATGATTTCCTGCTTTTTAAGTTAGTAACTTAAATCGTTTAATTTCTAGAATTTATTAAAAGTCTCTTATATATTATCTTCAGCTAATAATTCATGTTTTTATTAAATTTAATCTTATAAACAAATATTAATACATTCTTCTTAAAAATTTTAAGTTTCTTAAAATTAAAAAAATAAATATGAAAATTATATATTAAATAAAATATATATATATATATATATATATATATATATATATATATATATATATATATATATATATATATATATATATATTATATTATTACTTATT
>NW_004087836.1:0-3773 GCF_000220395.1 Ichthyophthirius multifiliis
TAAAAAAAAATTAATATATATATATATATATTAATATATATATATATATATATATTTATTTTAATTTTCATTTTCATTTTATACTATTTAGTTTTATAACAAATTATCATATTTTTTTTTAATTAATATTAACTAAATTTTCAAGTTAATAGATTATTAAGTTTTTTTCTATATTTTGTATTTTTTTTATTATTTCTTTAATTATATCCATAAGATTTTTGAAAATAAATATTTATTAAAAATTATTATTTTTTGTTTAAGTGAATACAATATAAAATTTTATGAATAATTTATCTAAATTATTATTTTAAAGTTATTTACTGTATTATAAATTCTATTTATTTTCCATTTGTTAAATTTAATTCTTATAAAAGTATTTCAACTTAATATTATATTATAAAGAGTCCAAAAAAATCATATAAATAAAGTATATGTGTAATGTGTAAATTATTATAAGAGGATATTTTTTTTAATAATTTAGTATACTTTCAAATATTTTAAAAATAAATTTAAGATGTTTCCGATATATTTATGAATTATTTTTTATTAAATGGTTATTTTAAATACACCTAGTATATAAAAGAATAATCTTTGATTGTTCTTATATAAAAACTTTCACTAGCTAAATATTAAAATTACATATTTATAATAATATTAATATTATATTATTACATAATTATCTGCAGTAAAATAATAGAAAAATTTTTACTCATAAAAAAAATATAATTATGGAAAAAACTAAACAGTAAATAATAAATAAAAATATATGCATAAATATATATTATTATATAATATATAAAAACATTTATGTATATATATTTTAAAAATTTTATAATTTTAATCTATTTGTAATTAGAATAAAATAGAATAAAAAATTAACGAAATATATATTAAAAAATAAATAAGTAAAATTATTTTATAAAAATAAATAATAAAAAAATAAAAATAATTAAATTTACTATTAAATATGCATTATATAAATATATGAAAATAAATAAATATATAAATAATTAAATAATATATAAATATATATATATATATTATTATAATATATATTTATTTATTTTATACTTTAATTTGATATATTTTTATAAATAAATTACAAAAATAAAACAAAAATTTGATTATTATTAATTTAAAAATTAATTTTATTAAGAAGATTTTGAAATATATAATTATTTTTTATTAAAAATTTAAGAATTTTTGTTTAAAATATATATAATTTTATAAATATTATGTATGAAAATAAGTAAAATTAAAAAAAAACAATCAAAAAATAATAATATATACATAAAATTTTAATATATTATTTAATTTTAATTATTTATATTAAGATAAATTTATATTTTTTAAAAAAATGATATAATCTTAAAGAAAAAAAAATATGTTAGTTAAGTTCTCATCTTTAAATTGTTGATTAATAAATAAAATTTTTTGTTTATAAATTTTTAGTGTAAATTTAAATATTAAAATAATAATTTAATCAATAATAATTCCTTTTTAATTAATTTAAAATATAAGAAAGATAAAATTAAAAAATATATTAGTAAAAGACATAAAATAAAAAAAAAAAATTATAAATAAAATATAAATATAATATATATAAATAAACAAAAATATTAAAATTAAAAAAATAAATAAATATGTAAAAATAAATTTAAATCTTATTATATCATATAATTTTTACTAATAAGTGTATGAATATTAAGTATATATATATTTTATTTGTTTAATTAAATTAAATTATATATATTATATATAATTTATATATATATATATATATATATATATATATATATATTATATTTTTAATTATTTTTTATAAATTTATATCATAGAAATTTATCATTAATAATATCAAATAATTAATAATAATATAAATTAAATATATTTTTAAATTAAAATTATATAAATATAATTATAATTATAACATTAATATGATTCAATTATAAATATTTACAAATATTAGATTTTTAAATATTAATTAGACATATATAACTATAATAAAAATTATAATAAATACATATATATAATTTTTTTATGTTTATATAATAAATATTATATTAATTTATATTTTTTAAATTTTTATTTTTTTTAATATAAATTATGTTTATTTGATTATAATTTTTATATATATATAAAATACAAAAGAATTTAATTTAAAATAAATTAATTTATTTTAATATTTTGTAATATTATAAAATTAAAATAAAATAATTTAATTTTATGTATTTATCATTTATAATAAATAATAGTTTATTTAAACTTTTCTTTTTTATTTATGTAAATTTATATTTAATTTTTTTTAATTATATATGCAATTAAAAAATTATAATTTTTTTTTAATAAAAAGAAGATATAATAAAATATGTTATAATTAAAATTTTTTATTGCGATATAATAATTTTCTAAATTAATTTTCAAAATATAAATACTATAAAATTTAATAAATATAATCAAAAAAATTATTTATTTAAAATATAAATATTATAGAAAATCAAAAAATAGATAAATTTATATATAATTATATATTTATATTATTTAATAAATATATATAATTTTTTATTTTAATAATTAATTTAATATATAAAAAAAATATAATGTATTAAAAACTAATTCTAATAAATTTCTTAATATTTAGTGTTTTTACTAATTTCTTAAAAACCCAAGATGCTTGCTCTTAAGAATGTATATAATGTAATTAATCTGGGGAATGCTTATAATGTTAAGATGGTTATTATTAAGATTAAGAAAGTAAATAATGCTTAGAAATCGCTACTAGAGTTCTAGATAAAGTACAAAGCTGTAATGAAGATGAAGGATGTTCTTAATGTTCTGAATAAGGATTTTGTTAAGAATGTAATGAAGGATATTATGACACTGAAATGTATAAAAAAGATGCTAATCCAAGGAAAGAATGTAAAAGCTGTTAAACTGGATTCAAAAACTGTATTAAATGTGATTCAAGAAAATGCATATAATGTATTGAAAAATACTAATATAGTAATCAGAAATAAAGTTGTATGTAAACAGACATAAATTTATCTAAAGTAAAATGCGACGAGGGATGTGAGATTTGTAATTTTGAAGGAATGTGTAGTGAATGTTCTGAAGGTTTTCATAAAGTAGATGAAGTATATACTTAGTAAGAATATACATATACGAAATGTAAAAAAACTTGTACTTCTTTTGAAAATTGTCTAGAATGTGATGAATTTCTTAATCAATGCACAAAATGTAAAGATAAGTATAATCTTAATAATGAATAAAATTAATGCGTATGATACTCTGATTTATATATATTTTATTTTAGGCTTTAGAAAATTAATAATAATAGAATATAATTAAGAAGTCTTTTTTTTTATTAATTATAATATAAAGTATTATTATATTAATTATTTTCATTTATATTTAAATTTAAGTGTAATTAAATTTTTAATATAATGAATATTTAATAATATTTTTATATAATATTTCTTAATATTTTATATTTATATTATAATGATATCTATTAATTTTCAATAATAATTATTTATTTATTTATATTTTTAAAATAAATAATTAAAAGGATAAATTATTAATATTTTTATATTATTTTTTTATAAATTTCAATCTAAAAAATATAGATCATATATTTTTATAAAAATTTGAATATATAAATATTATAAAAATATATAATTTATTAATTTTTAAAATAAAAATTATTATTATTATTATTATTATTATTATTATTATTATAATATTATTAATATTAATTTTTTTATATTTATTAA
>NW_004087156.1:0-5498 GCF_000220395.1 Ichthyophthirius multifiliis
TAATAAAATAAAAGAAATTTAATTAAATTTACTTAAAAAATTAACTAATACTTTTAATTTTTTTAAAATAAAAAATAATAAAAAATAATTAAAAACTTAAAAAAAAAAAAAAAAAATTTAAAATAAAAAGTTAAAAAAAAAAAACATTATTAATGGAAAATATTAAAATTTAACGAAAAGCTAATTAACTAATAAGTTAATTATTACATACAAAAAATAAATTAAATAAAAATTAAATAAGTGAAAGTAATAATTTGTAATATAATAACTTAGATTATATTAAAAGTTAAAATAGTAAACATATCAATAACAACAGTATTAATTAACAATTTTCGATAAATTAATAATAAAAAAAGCCTAGATATTCTTATTCAGGGTAATATAAATTAAATTAAATAGTTTAATATAAAACAAGTTAATCTCCTATCGGATTTAATCCAAAAGAAAATAATTTTACTTCTCATACACATTAAGATAATTCACCAATAAAAAGGATAAGACAATAATTAAGTACATAAGGTTAACATTATAATAGAACTTATTCAGAAATAAATAACATAAGTTAGAAAAGTGTTTAGTAGTTTATTTAATCTTTAAAAGAAAGAATTAATAAAAGTCGAAAAAAATATAATTCTAATATAAATAATTTAAGCGATTAAATATATAAAAAAAACTTAAATTAAAGCATATTCTAAAAAAGGAATAATTTAATTTAATAAAATCCTAAAAAAAATAGTAGAAGTATGAATGAAAACTAAAGACTTAAAATTAATTAAAGTATTAATAATAATAAAAATGAGCTTGGAATATCTTCCTCGAGTATTCATTAAATTTAATCTAAATAAAAATTATCAATGAATAAAAGTAATAATAATTAATAAAGTTAAAAATGTATTTTTAAAACTTAAATAAGTCCTTTTAAAGGTATTATGATATATATATATATATAAATAATATATTTTTTGTTTAAATGTATTTATTAAAATTAAACTAAAAAATAAAAATAGATGATTAATTTAATCTTTCTAATTTAACAACTAATATTTTAAGCAATGATTTTGCAACTTAGTAATCTCCTAAAGTAATTTACAAATAATAATATATGAAAAGTAAAAATAATTAATTTTAAACTAAAAAAGAAAAATTAAAATTATTATCTATTACAAAATAATAGAAAAATTAATTTTAATATAAAATAGGAATCACTTAATATATTTAAATCATATAATGAAATTTTAGAAGATTTTATAAAAAAAAACTAATAAAATAAAATATAAAATAATGCTTATGAGTATTTTGGGAATTTAATATAGTGTATTCTAGATATGTAGAAAAAGACTAATAATACGTAATAAATAAATAAAAATATTAATAACAATAGTACAGGGAAATTTAATGTTTTTTAAATATAATATTAAAGAAGTTGTTTTTTGGAAAATTTAATTTCTGTTTTGTAAGTTCCTTTATAAAATTTATTAGAATAAAATAATTAATAAAAAAATGAAATATAATAAATAAAATGTCAGTTTTTAAGATAAATAGAATTGGAAAAAAAGGAAAAAAACATACTTTAAATGAAATATGAGATTTTAGAATAAGAAAATTATAAAATTAAATAAAATAATTAGAATTAAAATATGTAATATGATACTTATTAACTATTTAATGAAGTTTAAAATCTTAAAAATAACTTAATTTAATAACAATAGATGATTAATTATTAAACTTAAAAGTAAGAAAAAATTGACTTTTTATTTGATAAATTATAGTAAAAAGGAATAAATATTGAAAATTTTAACTATTTGGATTAATTTTCATAATAAAATAATAAATAAAATGATGTTATAAATGAAATTAAATAATATTCGTTAAATAATTCATTGTTTTTTGATAATTAAATTGATTATAATTATAAATTAAATAATAATAGTTACATTTTATGTAATTAAATGAATTTATAACAATAATAATATGAAGAAGATATATTTTAGAAATCTTAAAAATATATAAATATATAATAAAATGATATTAACAAAGAAATTTAATAATAAACAATAAAAGAAGAAACAAATAAAGAAGATTCACAATTAAAAAGTATATATATATATATAAATAAAACAATAAAAAATATTAAAAATGACACATATATATATATATATATATTATTTAAAATAATAAAATAAAAGCAAGTGATTTAGATAGTGATATTTCAATTTAATAAAACGACTTTGGTCAAATAGGTTCGAAGTTAAATTAATAATTGAAAGATAAATTAAAAATAAATTTATTTTAAATTTAATAAAATTAAATTAATTCTAATAATTTTAAGCCTGATTATCATGATGAGTTTATGAATAAATATGATGAATTTTCTTAATCATGGAGAAACGCAATAAATGCTGAGAAAAGAAAATGATTGTTTTTACAATATTTTTATAAAAAAATATAATTGTATATTTTATATATAAAAGCATATATATATATATATTAGGTATTTATTTATATATTAATTCTTTTGTAAAAAAAACTAAAAAAAAAAACTATAAAATAATTAATTATATAAATATTTTTATATAAAATTTACAAAAATAAAAATATATAAATACTTTTTCTTTTTAAAATACAATAAATTCAATTAAGTTTTCTTTTTTTCTTATCTAAATATTTTTATTAACTTTACATTTATTAAGCATATTTTTAGATTTCTGTAGGATCTAAAAATATATTATTTCTTCTTTTATTAGATATATTAATAACACCTTTTTTTACTTTTTAAAAATTTTAATTGTCTTTAATTTGTATTTTTTTCTTTTATTAAATCTCATTTTCAATTTATTTTAATTCAACTTCAACTTCTTTATCTACTTCTATTTCAGCCATTTTTGCATTTTTTTTAAACCAGGCTTTTTCCATTTATTTCTTTTTTAAATCAAATTGACTTTTTTCTAATTCAAGTCCACTATTAATTAATGATTCTATTTTTTATATTACTTTTTTTTTTTTTTATAAAATAAAATTACTTATTTTTTCCCTTTCAGTATGTGTCATTTCTATATTCTAAACCCCTTAGTCTTTTTACAATTAAGTAATTAATTTTTAATATCTTTAGCCGTCTTTAGGTCCTACCAATGAATAACAAGTACCTACCTTACCTATTCTGGCAGTTCTTCCACTTCTATGTATAAAAGTATCTATATCTAATGGAATTTAATAATTAATAACGTTTTAAACGGTGGGAATATCTAATCCTCTAGCTGCTATATCAGTACAGACTAGAATTTAGTATTATTTAGATTTAAATTAATCAAGTTTTTTTAAACGTTATCTCTGTTACATTTCTGAATGTAAACCTAAGCATTTAAAGCCTAGAATAGTCAATAAATGTAGAATTTTTTTCGAATAAGAAATCGAATTATTGAATATAATAAAACTTTCACCACATCTTTTTTTGATATAATCGTATAAATAGATTGGCTTATCTTCTTCTATACAAACAGTTTTAAATTCTTTGAGATTTTTAGGTATTAAAACTGTTGAGGTCAAATCTACGATTTTCGGTTTTCCGGAAAATTTAATTCTAATCATTAATGCTTACATTTTAGGGATTAATTTATTTTCGTATTCTTCTTTTTTTTCTTCTCTTGTTTTTTTTTTATTTATCTTTTTTTATTTCTTCTTTTCTTTTTTTGATATTTCTTTTATTTTATGCTTGTTGCCGGCAAATTATTTAGTTAATGTAGCACTTACTAAGAATACCTTCATTTTAGAGTTCTTTTTGTTTCTTATTTTCTTTCTTAATATATCATTTGTGTCTATTTCCTCTTCTTCTTCATCTAAATTTTCTTCTTCTTTTTCATCTAAATTTTCTTCTTCTTTTTCATCTAAATTTTCTTCTTTTTCATCTGTATTTTCTTCTCCTTCGCCTAAATTTTCTTCTTTTTCATCTATATTTTCTTCTTCTTCTATATTCTCTTCTCCTTCTACCATATTTTCTTCTTCTTCATTCTCATCTAAATTTTCTTCTTCTTCATCTAATTTTTCTTCTACTTCTTCTTCATCTAATTCTTAATTTGCTGATTCTTCTTGCTAATCGTCTTAATCTTAAGTATTTTATTCCGATTAAACTTAATCTTCGTTATTTTATGTAAATTTCTAGAGTAATTTTTTAGCATCATCTCCTTTAATAGAAATAATTTAATCTTCTCCCAAATCCTCGAATTTTTTTACATTAACTTTACTAATTAATCCATTTTTAATCGTCTACTTTTATTAAATAAACTCTTCTATTTTTTTCAAATCTTCTTTATTTTTACTCACTTCCCCTCTACTATATATTTAATCAATAATATTATCTAATTCTTTAAAATGTCCTAGCTCAACCATTCTATCGGCTTCATCAATTACAAAATATTTAATTTAATTTAATCTTTTTAAACAATCGTGTTCATAATTCTCTATCATATCCCATAACCGGCCTGGTGTAGCAATTAAAATATCAGGAATATAGCTTAAGATTCTCCTTTATTTTTCCTTAGAAATACCTCCAACAATACTTCCGACTCGAATCAAATTTTTCGAATGCTTATTTATTTAATTTAAATGGTTTTCGATTTATAATACAAGTTCTCTAGTAGGAGCCAATATAAGACATTTTATATAATTTTAAGGCTTTTTGTCTTTCTCGTCTTCTTTATCAAATAATATTTCACTCATTATTGGTATACCAAAACTTAGTGTTTTTCCTGAACCCTTTTTTGATATATTTTTTATTTGTTGTGTTATTGTACTTTTTTTTTTTTTACTGTCTATGATGCAACTAAAAAATCGTTATAATGTTTATAACAACTTAAAACATAAGCTTGAATATCTGTAGGGGTGTCGAAATTACATTCTAAGAGAGATTAATTGATTAATGGATGTATTATTTCCCATTTTTTCCAACCTTGATTGTTTGGTTAGGCTATCATGTTTATTTTAATTATTATTATTAAATTTAGATTTAAATTAATTTAATATTTATTAATTATTAATGTATATATAAATATTATTATTATGTAATTATATATTTAATTATTTGTAGAAATATTTTTTTATTCTTTTTAGATATTTAATAAATAGATTTTGTATATAAATATTTATATTATTTATTTAAAATACATTAAACATTCATTTTCAATAATCATTATAAATAAAAATAAGAAATCTTTTTTTAACAATAAAAATAAATGCTTTTTTAATAAATTAAAAAATAATGGACTCAAAACTTCTTTATTTAAAAATGAAATTATTTAAGAAGCATTATTATTTTATGGTTAAAATAAAATCACATTTTTCAAAAAGAATCCTAAATTATCACTTCTCTCTCTTATATTTTTTAATAGAAAAAAAAAAAAAAAAACTTTAATGTAAATAAACTATTTAATTTTTACATAAATTTTTCATAAAAAAATGTTAATTTTTTAATGAAAAATTTGAAACAAAAAATGATTAATATTTAC
>NW_004087155.1:0-5258 GCF_000220395.1 Ichthyophthirius multifiliis
ATATATATATATATATATATATATATATTTGTTTAGTTTATAAAATTTAAATATCTAATAAATTAATATAAATAATATTAATATATATAAATCATTAATTTTTTTATTTAGAAAAGTATAGAAATAATTAAAATAAGATAATTAATAAATATATATATATATATTTATATATAAATTTATATATATATTTATAAGAAAATAAATTAAAATGTTACAATCAAAAAATGATTAATATAAATAAAAAAATAATATAACAAATAAAAATTGATTAACATTCCTAAGAATCTTCTTAGAATATATTATATAGATCTAATACTCCTGATTTTGTATTAAATTTGATTGATTATATAATAAATATTGATTATTTATAAGTTTTAAGAATGTAAAATTGGTGTTTTTACATAGATGACTTTATAAAAAATAATTAGAATTCATTAAAAATAAATAAAGTTTATTAATATTTACCTATTTAAAGCTTGTAGAAATAATATATAAAAAAAGATGTTAAGATATAATAATTATAAAAGAGATAAATAAAACGAAATAAAAAAGAAATAAACTATAATTAAGAAAAAACAATAGAAGAAGTAAAAAAAGGAGACATTTATTAATTTTACATATAGGAATATTTAAATTAGAATTTTTATTATAATTATTAAGAAAAAGATGGAATTTATTTAAATTTTGTATAGAAAGAAGATGCAAATTTTTTAATTAATGTCAATTGTTTTAAAAAATAAGAACTTTTAAGGAATTTCCCTTAAAATATATTAAATTATTTAAGTTAATCATTTAATAAAAGTATCGATTTTTTAAGGCAAAAAGTATTATTTTTTTATAACAAAAAAAAAAAAAAAAAAAAGAATGTATATATATAATATATAAAAAGGCTGAAAATAATAATTTTTATAAATTCGAATAAATAGATAAAGATTTTAGAAGAATTTTTAATTTTTGCCTTTTTTTAGATGCAAAAAAATTGATTCTTTTATATATATTACTTATTTAATATAAAAATATTATAAGTTTGTCTAAGATAATAATTTCGAATAGAACTTAAAAAAATATAAAGAATAAGATATTATTAGTTTACTAAAAATTAATTTATAGTTTAAAAGCCAGGTTAAAGATTGGCCTGTAATCCCTTAAAAATATAGAAATTATGAATAAATCACTTAATATGAGCCTTAACCTAAACAATTTGAAAAACAAATTTTAGAAAAGTTAAAATCAAATAAAATAACATCTAAATGTCAAAAAAATTGCGTATGTAATAAAATAGAAACTTTAGGAAAATATAATCCTTTATTATCTACATGGAAAAGTGAATGTTAGAATTTTAATAATAAGATAGAATGTATAGATTGTAATTGTTAAAACTAAAAAATATCAAAAAAAAATGGAAAAGTAAGTATAAAAATATGTATATATAAATATATATCCCTAATTATTTTTAATATATTAAATAATCTATAAAAAAAAAAAAAAAAAAAGTTGCTTTATTTAGATTTACAAGAATGCCTTTGTTGGGGATTAGATTAATATACAAAGAAAAATATTTTTTATATATTACCTGAACGTTTAAATGATTACCTAAAGAATAAATTCATATAATTTGATTTAGCTAAGGCATATAATTTATTAGATGATAAAGGTTGGAATATGGAAGACTGTTGTATATTTATTTTAAATAATAGTTAGGATAAATAGATTAGTCTTTATGAAAAAAAAGATTATATATTTAGTAAGATTTCAAGATAGTGTGCAAAAAGTATTTTAAATGCACTTTTTTTTCTAAAGAATTTAATGTTAAAATAGGACGAAAATTTAAATTTATATTCTGAGGCTTTTAGAATTCATACAAAAGGAAAAGGATTAATTTGTATTAAGTATTTAAAAATTATTTTTTTATAATAATCTTTTTTGTTTTAAACGAAACAAACAAAATTAAGTAAAAAAGGAATTAAATAAAATGATTTTATTACTGAATATATAGGTTAAATTTATTAACCTTGGAGATGGTTTGAAAAATAAAACTTTATAAAAAAAATTATAAAGGAAAAATATAAAAATTATATTTTACCAGATTTTTGGAATATAATGTTAGAAATACATAAAGATGATTAAAAAGGATATGATATTTTAGTATATATCATTTTTAATTTTAAATATATATATATATATACATAAGTGTATTATATTATATTTAAATTATTTTATATATCAAGTATATAGATTCAATTTCAAAAGGAAATTTTTCAAGTAGCATTAATCATTCATGTTAACCTAATTGTGGGACATTTTCTTTTATTACCAATCAAAAAAATTATGTGATTGCAGTATATGCTATATAATAAATTGAATATGGATAAGAATTGTAAATTTATATATATATATATATATATATATATATATATATATATATATTAATAATTATAATTTATTTTTTTCAACAGGACATTTGATTATATGGCTATTACTGAAAGTATTAAAGAATAATAAGTTAATTATTATAATTAATTTTCTATTAAAATTTTTTATTATAAATTTAATGTAGCTTTCAAAATGTTTATGTATGTCACCCAACTGTAGAGGATTATATTTGGATTTATAGAATACTAATTTTAAATAATTCAATTAAATTCTTGATAAAATTCATAATTTTCTAGACAGAACTTTAATCATTTAAAAAGCATGTTTTGAATAATTTACTAATGAAGATAAAGTAAATGAATATATATATATATAATATGTATATGTTTATATATATAAATATATATATTTCTATATATAATATTTATATTTTAATTTTTTAATATTTTCTAATAAAGTTAATTTTAGAAGAGTTTAGCTTTAGATTTAATATAATAAATGATTCCCCTGAATGGCTATAAAAATGGATAAGTTATATATTAAGAATTATAAATTAAGAAAATGAATTATTTTTAAAGCAATTATTAGGACCTGAAAGTGAGAAATTAAATAAAAAAGAACAAAAATAAAAGTTTAATTTAGCCTAATATAGAAAAGATTAAAGAATATAAAATATTGTTATTTCTATAGATAAAGTTAAATACTATATTAATCAATTATAAGATTTTACACCTCCTTTTATAAAATTAAATAATGAAGTATTAAAATACAATATATATATATATATTTATATAAAATAAAAAATAAGGAGATTTTTTTAAAATATATGGGGAAATTAAAAAGGTTTTCTAAAAAAGGATTTCTTAAATTTGATTGAATATTTTTAGATAAACAGCAAAAACCCAAAAAATGTAAAAATAATTGAGTAAATAAAAAGTTTAATAAAAAATACATCAGAATGCGTTTTTAAGGAAGATAATGAAAATTTTTCGAATATTTTAATTTAATTAAGATTTTTACTTTTGATTTTGAGCGATTTAATTTTTTAGTTATAAAAAGATGAAAAAATAATTAATATTGATGGATTTGCTATTATTTTACATTTCTATGCCTTTACACATGAGTTTTTTACTGCTTATAAATATAAATAACATTAAAGTGAACCCATAAAAATATTCAAAGACGAAATTATTAATTTATAATTTTTATAAGATGATTAATAAAATACATTTTTAGAAGAATAATAATCTTATTCTTCATTGTTTGTATGGGGTTAATTAAATACTTGGTATAAATAAACTGTTGCCTTTCCAGCTACTACTCTTGGTATAGAAAGAAAAGGAACATTAATATATCCTAATTTATATGATTCTTTAATTAATAATATAGATTTATTACCTTTTTCATTATAAAAAAATGTATTTTTTTTTGTAAAATATTATATATATGAATTATATATAATAGAATCCATTATATAAATAATTTTTTATTCATTTAAAAAATAAACCTGATGCTTTTTGGATAAGTGATAATTTCAAATATTGGAGATATAAAAATAAAATGAAGTAAATAATAAAACCTTTATATAAAAATATAAAATATAAAAATATAAAAATATAAAAATATAAAAATATAAATAATATAAATATATATATATATTTTATAAATTTATAATATATTTATATTATATAAAATCATATATATTAGATAATTTGGGACTTTTCTTTATGATAGTCTAATATATAAAGATATATTTGAAAATTATAAAAATAAAGTAATTGATTGTTTTGAGAGTAGTTTCTTTTAAAAATTTTAAATATTTAAAGATGTGGAAATAAAATTAAATATTATTTGCGAGGATGAGTTCGACAGTTTAATTTGGGATGTTTTATAATTTGCTCCTTTAGAATATATATATGAAAAAAAAAAGGATATTTCCGAAAAAAATAATTTTTTTTTTGGAAATAAACATAAATATGTTCAAAAATAATAAAATAAAATTTAAAATTTAATTAATGTATTTTTTTTTTTATTTATTTTTAAAATAAAAATTATAAAAAAAATAGAATAATTTTAAATTAGAAAATATACATTATATAGAAAAAAAATTAGTAGAATAATAAGAATTAAATAATATTCTTAATATGATCTTAAAGTCATAATTGTAAATGATGGAATAAAATAATATCAAAATTTAATAATAATTGCAAATATCGGATATGTTTAAGTAATTTATGTAAGCTTAAATATAAAAAAGCATCCATTAAAATATGAATTAAATTTAAACTTGTGAAGATTATTAAAATATTTAATATTTATTAAATTAATTTTAAAACTAAATTAATTAAAATGATTGTTTATAAAACTAATTTTATTAGAATATATAAAATAATATTAATGATAATTAATTTAAAGATAACTAATTTGATTTACTTTAAAATTATAATTTTAATTTTAATTCTATACAAAATAACTATGATAGCAATGAATATATATAAAATAGTATGGATAAAATAAAATTTAATATAGAGAATTTATAAAATAATATAGGAAACATATAATTTAATATGAGTAATATATAAAATTATATGGAAAATACATAAAATAATAAGAGAAATAGTGAAAGTTTTAACTTAAATTCATTGATTTTATCTAAAAATAATTATAACAATTTTAATTTTATTGATAAAAATTAAAACAATTCGAATATATGAACATGTTTTTTAATGGCTTTATTAAAATAATAATATATATATAACTTGTATTGATAATTTAACAATTTTTATGTAATTTTAATTTCTTTTTAAAAGACATATCTATAAAAATATATTTATAGGAATTTTTTTATATTAAAATAAAATAAATAACTTTTATTAAGTCATTTT
>NW_004087153.1:0-3892 GCF_000220395.1 Ichthyophthirius multifiliis
ATATATATATATAAATATATTTTTACATTCATTTTAATTTTTTTTTATTTCTTTTTTTTATATTAAATAAATTTCTGTGTAGTAATGAAATATCTTTATATAAAATTTCGCTCAAAAGGATTAAAAATTTTTGTTAAAGATGATATATAAAAGTTTAATTATATATAAAGTACTAATAAGAAATATAAATAATGAGTAATAAAAGATTTATAAAAATATTTATTTTTATGAATTAGAATATAATATTTAACTCTCTACCTTAATTTTTTTTCTTTTAATTATTTAAAATAAACTTAAATATTTTTAGGTATATATAATTTTTTTTTTTCTTACAAAAATTACATTTTTATGTTTTTTTAAAAAAAACTTAGTTATTTATATTTTTGGTATTTGAGATATATTTTAAAAAAATACAGAAAAATAAAAAATATAAAAAAAGTAATTTCAAATAAATATATCTTTTTAATAATAATATTTTTAAAATATATATATAAAATATTTTTTTATAATTATAAATAAAATGAAATTATTTTAATTATAAATTATGTTTACAATCATTATTTTAATTATAAATAATTTATAAATAATTATAATTTATTTTATATTTAATAAATAATTTAATAAAATAATTAAATTAAATAATTTTGAAAATATTTAAAAAATTTATAAAAATATATAATATTTTTTTATTCATAACAATTTTTAAATCCATTATTATTTAAATATTTTTATAAATAAAAAATAATTATATATTTTTATAAAATATTTTTTTTTTTTCATTTTTTTTTTAAATTATTTATATTTAAAAAAAATAAAATTATATTATATTATTTAAATTAGAAAAATAAAAATATTAACTCCCCATATAAAAAAATGAATAATAGAGTCTAAAAAAAAAAAAAATATAAATAATTATATAAATTATTTATGAATATTAAAGGCCCCTTAATCTTATTTAACTAACAACATATTTGGTTATGAAGAAGATTATGAAGAATAATAAAGAGTAAAAAATTTATATTTTTATTTATAAAATATTAAATATTTAAAATAAGAAAAAACAACAAAATCCTTTAGTCCCATCTAATAGAATATATGGTGGTTATGAATATAATGAAGTCTAATAAAAAGCTATTAATGGCTATAAAGGGGAAAACAACATTTATGGATAAGTTGAATAAAAATAATAACCTTCAATAAATAGAAGAGTTCCTTAAGATAATAATATTTTTGGAGGATATCAATAATAAGTTGATGACGAATACTCAAGAAAGAAGCAAAAACTCTAAGTACAAATAAATACTTTTTATAAAAAATAATAATTTAAAATAAAAAGCCTATGATTGGTGATAGACCTGCTGGTATGTCAAACATTCAAAAAGAATCTTTTGAATAAAATAAAAACTTAAATCAATAACTTAAAGTTAAGTAACTTTCACATAACAATATTTTCGGAGATTAAGAAGATGAAAATGAAAAATAAAAAAAGGATTTAAAGTTGATGATACTTATGACAAGATTTTTGGTGGATATGCTTATAAACCTAGTATGGCAAAAAAAGATAGAATTTCTGGAAAAGTAAATAATTTTTTTTTAAAAAAATAAAAATGTTTTTTATTTATAGATTGGATAAACTTATGAATATTGAATTGTAATTTATAAAAAACATGAAAATTATTACTTAAAATTAAATATTTTTTGTATTTTAATTCATTTTTTTATATTTATGTTTTTTTTTTTATTAATTAAAAAACTTTTCGAAATTAAATTATAAGGAGAAAAAAGTATATTGTAAAATATATCTATTAAAATATAAATTATTTAAATATATTTTAATTTACATATATATATATATAATTTTTTTTAGTTTATTTTTTATTTTATTTTTAATTATTTTTTAAACTAAATTATGAAAAAAAAGCTTTTTCGAGTTTTCAAGTTACTTTTTTGTTGATTAAGTTTTTTGAAAAAAATACAAATTGTATATAATAATCTAATAATATATTTATTTATAAAACTTTTTTAAAAATAAATTAAAATATAAAAGTATAACTATTTTTTTAAAATACTATATAAATTATATGTTATAATAATTGATATAAAGACTTATGCATTTTTTATTTTACTATGTATATTTAATATTTATAAAATATATATTTTATATTTATGTTCAATTAGTTATTTTTTATAATTTTTGCTTCAAGTTTAATAAACAGTATATATGTCGAAAAATTTTTTAAAAATACAAAAAATAAATTGTAATAAAGTTGACAACTAAAACTTTTAAATTATTTTTTATTTAAATAAAATTATTAATTAATAAATACTATTTTATTTTGTTATATTATATTTATATAATATTATTTATTATCATTATTATTTCTTTTTTTTTTGTTATTTTGTTTCTATAAATAATATTCATATAATGCTTTTATATCTTTGGTTCATTTAATAATTATATCCTTAAGAGTTCTAGATAAAACTAAAGTAAAATTAATCTAACTTCCTTGAATATAAGCTTCTTTTTCCTTAAAACCTTTTTTCGTAATATCAACTAAGTATTTATTAGAAAAAAAAAATCTTTAAATTTTTAAAAAGTAGCAAAAATTAGATAAAAGTAAAATAAGCTTTCCAATATTAATCTTAATTTTATATTTATATTAAAATATTCATAAAAAATTATTTAAATAATTTATACCATAGTTAAAAAGATTTTTTGTGATCGAAAAAATATAATATTTCTTTATAGTTTTAATAATTTATTAAATCCATAATAATTTAATAATATTAATAATAAAAATATTGATTTATATAAGTATTTACCAATTTTAATAATTATTAAATATAAAATACTTTTTATTTTTTTATAAAATATCTTAAGCTATTTTTTATATTATTTTCCTGGAAATTTAATATAATTTATTTTAATGTTTATTAAAATAATAAATTTTAACTATTTTTGAGATTGAAATTGAGTTTTAAATCTTTTTTTAAATTTTAGGATTGTAAAAAATTGCTTTGTCATAATCTTGTATTAAATATCAATAATTTTGATATTTCATAGAGTTAATGCTTTATTTTGGAAATATATAGATATATATACTATGGTTTTAAGTACCTTTTTAAATTAATTAAATGGCCTTAGTATAACATTTTAGCGCTGTTTCAAAATTATTTTAAGAAAAATAAATTTGCCAGAAATTTTATATTCTTCTGAATCTTTAAATTAGTCCAATATTTAATATATGAATTCATAAAAAGTTTCAAAAAACAAAATATATTTATGATTTTAATAATATTTATATTTTACTTTTATTTTTTTCTAAAATACAAATATAAAAAGAAAATTATTACTTTTAAATATTTAATTTTATTTTTATATAAATTTTATAAATATTTTTATTTATTAATAATATTTTTTTTTTTTTTCGGAAAATAAATTTATTTTTATTTTTATAAAGAGAAAATATAAATTTACTTTTTGAAAATAATATATATTTAAATAAATAAAAAAAAAATTATTTATAATATTTTAATTATAAGAATATAAAAATATTTTTTTTTTTTCTTAAAAATAAATTATAAAATATATATTTAAATATATTAAATATATGAAACTCTAAAATTATTTATACAAAAATAAAATTATTTTAATCATTTTTTTTTTAATTTATTTAATAAAAAATGATAAATTATATAAATAAAATTTTATAATGTTAATCAGAAAAATAAAATAATTAAATAAATGACTATTGGAGTTGAGGTTGGGTTTAGAATTGGGGTTTGTGGGGTTGGGGTTGGGGTTGGGGTTGGGGTTGGGGTTGGGGTTGGGGTTGGGGTTGGGGTTGGGGTTGGGGTTGGGGTTGGGGTTGGGTTGGGTTGGGGTTGGGGT
>NW_004087151.1:0-5802 GCF_000220395.1 Ichthyophthirius multifiliis
TTTTTTTTTTTTTTTTTTTTTTTTTTTCAAATGGGTTTTTGTTAAACAAAATAATTATAAAAAAACATAAAAAGCGCAAACGATAAAAATAATCCAAAACCAGAACAATCTATTTTAGTAAATGAAGAAGATAAATATATAAAAAGGACATTTATTGTATCTATATCAAATATAAAAGTTAAAAGACATCCTTTTACAGTAAATAACATTTATGTTTTTCAAAAAAAAAAATAGTAAAAAATAAAAAAAAAGAATTCTGCATTTTTTTAAATGAATTTTGATGATTAAGAAAATTATAAAACTGAATTAAAATTAATTGATGGAAATTTACGAGTAAAAACATATTTTATTTTTTTAAAAACAAAAATATATATTTTTTAAGATGAAAAATAATTACAAATTTTAATATACTATTGATGATTATAGATTAAAAACAAGCTCTTATTTATATATTTGGTTAAAAAATGAAAAATAGATTGAAGTAGGGTATTTACCTTTATAAATTTATAAAATAGCAACAGGTCCATTCCATTATGATATGGAAATGGAATGGAAAAATTTAAATTAATAATAAAGTTAAGTAAAAGTCGGTAGAATAAGTTTCGATATAAAAATGTTTTAGAAAATTCAATTTGAAATAGAGGCAGAAAAAGTATCTATTTTTCTAGAAAATAATTAGAAAGATGATAATTAAAAAGAAAATAATTAAAAGTACGAAGCATATAATTTTTAATTTAAAATAATAGTAAAATAAATATATATATAATAAAATGATATATATAAATATATATATATATATATATATTATATATATATATATATATATATATAGAAATATATTTATATATTGCATTTTCTTGTTTTTATATTAAAAAGACTTATAATAATGTGTTTATTAGTGATCATTCAGTAAATTTTTTAAATAAAGACTTATCTTTTTTTTAATAAATACAAAATTAATTAAACTAAAAATCTTTTCTAGAAACTGAAAATTATAATATTTATATGCATGAATTTCATGAAATTAATAAAAAAAACTTAATTAATCAACTTAATTATAAAATTAACCGACTAGAATCTCTATAATAAAAAGAGATAAAACCGAGAGTTGGAAATGTTATGAAAAGTGTTAAAAGTTAATTGTAAAATATTTTGATTTTGATTTAATTTTTTATTAATATTAAATAATAAAAGATTCAATTAAGATATTTCGCCTTAAAAATAAAAAAATAAAAATACTGCTATGACAATTTATTACAATAATATAAGCAAATAATTTGAATTTATTGATAAATGTATATTTTTTATAATTTTATTTTTTTTATATAAATAAATTAAAGTTTCTATGGCTGTAGATGAATTTCCTATTACATCAAAATAGACAATAGAATCTTTTATAAATAATAGTTTAATTTTTATTTATTTATTAATTTAATATATATATATATATATTTTTTTATTTTTTTTCTTTATTTTTACATAATTTTAAGAGGAGTATAATATGGAATTCGAAGAAAAGTCATATAAATAATTTAAAGAAATATTCTGGGATTATATAGAAGATTTATCAGATGATGTTAAACTAAATGTTGAATTAATTACAAAAGAAATAGGGACAACTTCATTAAAAATGATAATTTGGGGAATTTAAAAATTAGATTCTTAAATATAAGATAATGATAATATATCTTAATAAGTCCAATATGTAAAAAAACATGTATTTGCAGAATCATATTTTAATTTAAACCGTATATTTTCTATAGAACATAAGAATGTAATACAAAAAACTATTTATTTTTTTACAAAAAAAAAACAAAAAAAACCAAAATAGATATTTAAAAATGGATTATTATTTCAATCTAGAAGATAAATGATTAGCGAAAAATTATGGCATAACGGAAGATAAGTTGGAAAAGTTAATTGTTAGTTTAATATTTTAAATCATGAGTATTTTTAATAATAAATTGTTGGTGTTGTAACCGAAAGAGGGATTATGAAAGCTAGTCCTGCTATATTTAAGAGTATTATTAATTAAGATTAGAAAAATGACGACGTAAAATACATATTATTGTGATTTAATAATATTATATATAAAAGGTATAAACTCTATAAAATTCTATTAAATTATTAACTGAGAGTGTTTATTCTTTATAAGATAAAAATTAAATTATAAGTGTATTATTTATTTTAAATTATATAATAAGAAAAAAAAAAAAAAATAATCTAATTTTTTAATTTTTGTTTTTTTATTACTTTTTCTTTTTCTTAAAAAAAAAAAAAAGGGGTATGATAGATTAAAACTAAAGGAAGAAATAACAAACTAATTTTAATAAGTATATGAATTAATAAAAAAAAGCCATAAAGAATCTGTAATATCGTTCTATTATAAAACATAATATGATCTTCTAAAAGCTTAAGAAATATTAATTTAATTTGCTAAACATTTATTAAAATTCGCAGATAATGATAACATTGATGATTATTTAAAAGAAAATTATTACGAGTGTTTAAAAAATATAATTAATAGGTAAAATATATATACATATATATATATAATAAAAAAAAACAACAGAGGTGAATTTGAATTAAACTAAATGGGATTTGATGAAAAATATTAATTATTATTATAAAATGCGTAATAGGCGAATATCTATAATACTCTTTTGAAAAAAGAAGCAGTTAGAAATTTAAAACTGAAGATGAAAATTGCATTAAGCTATTAACATTTACTTTATGATATATTAGAAAAGGCATTATAAAAATTAACTTAAAAAGCTTTAAATCCTAAAGAAAGGAACTTTGTAGAAAATTATTGTGCTGTGGCTTATTTTAGGATACCTGAATTTAGAAATAAACTATTGGAAAAATTAATCATTAAAGAAGATATTTAAATTCATGAATGGAGGGGTTCGGAATATAAATTAGATGAAAAATTAAATAATCTATAAAAAAATGATGAGTTTATTAGTCTTTTTGATTGGGAAAATTGCTTTTATTAATTTCTTAAAACAGAAAAAAAAGGGGAGTAAAATTTTCAATAATTGAATAAAATTTTGGAAGATAATAAATGGTATAAAAGACTGCAAAAAAGAGGGATTGCATTTTTTTTCTTTCTTACAGAATGGCTATAATATGTAAATAAAACTATAATAATAAAAGAATATGTACCTTGGTAAGATTTACCCGGATATTTAACGTTATTAAAAGCTTTTTTAATTGAATTTAAAAAAAGAGATGTTTTAAATTACCCGGTTTCTCTTAGATAAGCAACTATAAGCATTCTTAATAATGAAAGATTGATCAGTTTATTTATTACAATAGTTTATAAGAAAACTAAGTAATATATATTATAATTTTTAATATATAAATAAAATTTTGGTTTATTTATTTTTAATATTAAAAAAAAGTATTCATGATTATGAAAAAGTAAATTTTATGTTTGATTTAATTAATGAATGGTTATAAAGCTTAATTAATAATAAAAAATTTTTACCTACAGTATTCGATTATCATTTTTTTTTTAAAGGAATTAAGTTTACTTTAGAAGATGAAAGGGCAGTCTGTTAATGTAGGGTATTGTGGCTTTTATATAACAATTTTACACTTTTTCCATGGGAATTCAAATTTGATTTGTGCTCTTATTTATTATCTAATATATTTTTTAAGTAATGTGTGAGAATATATGTTTTATTTTTTATATTTATCTTATATATTTATATATATATATATATATATATATATATATATATATATATATATATATATAAATATATAATTAGATTTTATTTTCATTGGTCTTATAATGTGAGATTAATTTTTCATCATTTAATAATTTTTAGAATATTTCATTTACATAAATAAAAAAAAACAAAGTTTGAAGATATGGAGTAAAATATATTGTATATGTATATAATGTAAATGTATTATTAAAAAGGGATATTAAGATACAATTATTATAAGAATAAGAAAATAATAATTTAAATTAAAAAAATAAATTAATAGTAATAATATAAATTAATATATATATATATATATATATATATATATATTATACTATTATATATTTATATTTATATTTTTTTTTTTTTCATAATAGAACGATTATATTCTTTTAAATTATTAAAAAATAATAAATAATATTCAATAGTTTTATAATAGATATTTATAATAAAAAGGAGAAATTAATAAAGAAAATTTATAATTGTATAATAAGATTAAGGAAAAAGTTCGACTGAGAAAATAAAATTTATAGTATAAAAAAAGTTCTTAATAATATTCTTCCTAAACGGATTTGTTAAAAAATTAAGGTGCAAACTAAAATAATATTTATAAAAATTATATTTAAAAAAATTAATTTATTTAATATAAAAGAAAGCTAAAGAAATAGTGCAAAATCAGTTATTTAAAACGATTAAAAAATAATAAATAAAATAGATAAAAACATAGAAGATAAATAAGAGTTTAATTTTTAGGGAGATGAATAAAATAAAAATATAATTTATTATTAAAAAAATTAATATAAATAAATATTAAGTAATTACCACCTATTTTTTTATTTTTTATTTTTATAAAATATAGGTTATTAAGAATTTTAATAAAATTATATATAATATATTGATACTTCATACAACGAATTCGCAAAAATATAAAATTAATATTTAAAGTGGGAATAAATATATTATGAATAATATTAATAAATACCATTAGACAAATAATTAAATATAAATAAAGATTAGTTTTTTGTTGTTCCAGACGTTGTAATTAAAAATCCTATAGATGCATATGAATATAATATGTATATATGAAAAAAATTAAATTAATAAATATTTTTTTATTAAAAAAGTTTATATATATATATATATAATTAAATATATATTTTTATATAAACATATTTTTATTTAAAATATAATAATTAATTTATTTTTTTAGTAAAAAAGTATTTTTTTTTTTTATTTTAAATATTTAAATTTAATATATTTTTTTTTTTTCCATTTAAAAACTCTAAATATATATTTATATATTCAAAACATTTAATATCTCCTTCTTTAATCATTTAATATTCCCAAAATATTGTTTGCTATTTATTCCAAAGGTTCTTTAGAAGGAGCATGATATAAACTTCTTGCAAAAATACAATTTTTAATATGTAAAAAATAATAAACTAAAACATTAAAGAAGCATACAAATCCCTTAAATATATATATATATATATATATATATATATATATATTTATATATATATTTATATAGATATATATATATATATATTATTTTTAATATATTACATTGTTTGGGTCAGTATATTATAATGTATTTCCAGATTAAAATATAAAATAAGGATCCATATCTTTTTTTTTAATTAATAAAATATAAAATGTTTCTATTTAATTATGTTCTTCAGAAATTAATTATTATTCATCATAAACTTCCCTTAATTCTATTTTACATTAAATCAAATCTATTATATATAATAAAAATAGTCTTTAATTAAATAATAAAAAATATACCTTAATTTTATTGACAAAGTTCATTAATATAATTAACTAGAATAATAGAAATAATCTTTTTTTTTTAAAAAAAAATAAATAAATAAAATAAATAATTTTAAAATATTAAAATTACTTCAATATCTTAAGGCATTTTACTATCTTAATTATTCGTTTATATTTATTCCGAATTAGGCACGGTTCTTAATTAAAAAAGTCTTTGAAGTATATATGTTCTACATTCAATAATATTAAATCCTTATACATTTATATATTTATCTAGTTTTTTCTTTGTTGCATTAATTATTTTAAATTT
>NW_004087149.1:0-4544 GCF_000220395.1 Ichthyophthirius multifiliis
AAAAATATAACATATTTTAAAATAAGATAAAGCATTAAATTAATAAATTGAGAATTTAATTGAGAATTTCAATCCTTTTCTTTTAATATATAGCGAATCAAAGCATTAATATTAGAAGAATTATATGCTATTATTTTTTTATTAAATATATTTAGGAATAAAATAATAATAAAAAAAATATTATTAATTTTTTTTTAGAAGAATCCAAATTTTTTTTCATAAATACTCTTGAAAATATACATATTTAAATTAATTTGAATTTTGCTTTATGAATGGCCTAAAAAAATTTTATTTAATTATTGAAATAAAATTACATATTTATATATATTTACTTTTTTTAATTAATTTGAAATTTTTTATTTTGGAGATTCTTTTATATTTTTTATTTCTTTAAAAACATTCTAACTTAAAAATTTATAAATTAAAATTCTTTTATTATAATTATTTTTATTAAATTAAAGTATTTTTTTATAAATTATTGTTTTAATTATTAATAACATTATTATCTTTTATTTTATATTTAAAAAATCTATTTAATTTATTTAAACCTTAATATTTCTAAAATGGTTTATAATTTTATTAAAATACAAATTCTATAAATTTTACTACAAGTATTTATTTTTAATTTTATTTTTAATACAACAATTCTATTACTTAATTCATAATTATATAAATATTTTTTTAAATTTCATATAAAATTGTATGATCTATTCATATTTTTATTATAAAAATATAAAATATAATTAAAATATTCTTAAGATTGTATACAATATATTATAATCATTTTATTAATAAAAATTATAAAATAAGAATTCTAAATATAACATATAGTTTTTTATATTTTATAAAATATTATATATAATATTATAATATTATAAAATATTAAAATTATATATATATATATATATATATATAGATAGATATATTTTTATATTTATTATATTATATATATATATATATATATATTCTTATTCTAATTTTTAAATTATCTTACAATTTTATATTTATCAAAAGTGATATTTTATAATTTTATTTATATATTTTTTATTTATTCTTAATTATTAAATTAAAAATAATAATAATCAATTTAAATAATTAATATTATATCTAAAAATAATTATAAATATTTAAATGTTTTGTATTTTATATTATTTATATTGTAAATATTTTTTGTTTAGATTTTTATATAGGTAATTGATATTATGTTTTAAAGAAGAATTTTTTTAAAAAAAATTATAAAATAATTTAATCCTAAAACAAAAACATATTATCATATTTTGTAAATTAGCAGATTTTGATTTTTTTAAGAAAAATGTAATTAATTTTATATTTAAATTGTTATTTTATTAAATATTCTTATTAAATTTTCTTTTTAATTTTACTTTATGTTTATTAAATTTATTTTATAATTTAAATAGTTTTAAATAAATTTCATATTTTATTTAAAATTGTATATTTTAAATTAAAATATTTACAATAATATGATATTTTATTGTTAAAAATATTGTATTAAATTAATAAAAAAATTCAAAAATATATATATATATATAAATATATATATATATATTTATAATTAATATAAATTTTTTTTAATTATATTTTTATTTTTTTATAAAAACTAATAAAATTTATCCATTTTTTAAAAAAATACAACATTTAACATTAACTGCGTTTTTTTATTTATATATATTTTTATTTATTTAACTTTTATTTACCATTTTCTTTTTAAATTTTCATAATAAAAAAATGAAAAATAATAAATTAAATAAAAATATGTTAAAATAAAAAATAATTTCTTTTTTAAATATTAAATAAATAAGTTAAAATATCATCATTAAATTTCAAAATAATCTATTGTTATTTATAGTTTTTTATTATATATAATGTATATTATATATTATATTTAATTAATATATTTTATTTTCTATTATGAAATGATTATTACAAAAAATATAATGCTTAATAACAAAATTTTTAATATAAAAAATATAATGCTTAATAACAAAAATATATCAATATATATCAAATTAACTTTTAAATCTTTTTAAATTTTAAAATATTTAAATAGTTCGTTTTATAAGAATCATTTAGAATAATTTAATATAATATATTATTACAAAAATAAAAAATAATTAATATTTTTAAAATATATTTATAAATATATATATTTCTATTAAAGACATTACATAATTTATACATAATAAACATAAATGTTTTTAAATAAAAATTTATATATATTGAAAATAATAAAAAAACCAATTTATTAAAGATAGAAAATGAATTATAAAAAAATATATATATAATAAATATTTTTATATTATTTAATTTAAAATCATATATAATTAATTACTATATATTAATAAAAAACTGTTTTATATTATTATTTAAGATTAATAATATATTAATATATATGTATAAATGCAATTAAAATAATTAAAATAATTTATTATTGAAAAAAAAAAATATTATAAAAATATAAAGAAGAATTATTTATAGAAATTAAATTAATAACATAAATATTATATATAAAAATATTCAAAAAAAAATATATAGTTTATATAATAAAATTAAAATATTCAAAATATTTCCTTATTCATATTCATGTATTTAATCTTTTTAATAAGTTGAAAAAAATATTAAATAATTATGTCCTTAGCAATGTTAATTTTGTAGTCCAGGGGGGAACATGTTCATAATGCAAAAAGATTTTATATTTCGATTAATAAAGTTAAAAATGTGAGCCTTGTAATAATAAATAAAATAATTGTTATGCTTGCACAAAAGATGCTTGCATCGAATGTCTTCCTGGTTTTGAATTAGATAGTGCTTCAGGATTATGTACTTAAATACCTTAAATTGACGAAAAAAAATGTTTCGAAAACTGTAAATCATGTAAATTAGCTGGAATATGCTCTTAATGCTTAAAAACTTTTTATTTCGAATAATAATAAAAGTAAGAATGTGAAATTTGTAAAAATAAACTATTTCATTTTCATACTTGCATTGAATGTCATCCTGGATATAAATTAAATATGTTTAGAACATCATGTAATTTAGTACCTAAAGATGATGAATAAAATGAAATATAATGTCCTTAAGATTGTAAATAATGTAATTAAGTTGGAGTATGCACTTAATGTTAAAAAGGTTATTATTTACATTAATAAAATTAATAATGTTTACTTTGTTTTATGAAATTTAATAATTGTTTATATTGTAATGAAGATTTTTGCACCGAATGTATAACTGGATAGTAATTAGATGTTAATACAAGATTATGTAAATTATTACCTGATGAATAAAATTAAATATAATGTCGTTAATAATGTTAATAATGTAATTTATATGGAATATGCACTTAATGTAATTAAGGATATATTTTACATTAATAAAAATAATAATGTCTTTCTTGTCTAAAAAAATTTGCTAATTGTTTAAATTGTAATGAAAATGTTTGCACCAAATGTCTACCTGAATTTTAATTAGAAAGTAATGCAGAATCATGTACTTTAATAGCTAAAGGTGATGGATAAAATAACACATAATGTACTTAATAATGTGAATAGTGTAATTAAATTGGAGTATGCACTAAATGTAAATCATTTTATTATTACAATTAATAGATTTAATAATGTATTCTATGTCTTAATATATTTGGTAATTGTATGAATTGTGAGCTAAATGCTTGCATCGAATGTTTACCTGGATTTTAATTAGATGATATTTCAAGATCATGCAAAAAAAAAAATGATGGAGTTAATAAAATAGGTATAAATGATGTAATAAAATAAGTTATTTTTAAGAAGTATTGGTTCTTGTAATTAATTATGCTTTATTTGGACTATTATTGTGAAAATTATAAATTTAGAAATTAAAAGTTTATTTTTAATAATAATTTATTATTAAGTAAAATTAAATAAATAAATATTTTATATATTTCTAATTTTTATTATTAAAAAAAAAATATATAAAATAAATTTAAATTTAATCTGATAATAAATTTTTTGAAAAAATCATTTAATAAATTGATATAATAAGTAATATTTTATTGTTTGTATATATTTTAAATTATTTAAAATAAATAAATAAATTAAAATTAATTATTATTTTTCGATTATTATAAAAATTATTTAAATTAAATATAATTAAAAATAATATAAAATAAAATGTTTTATTACAATATTATAAAAAATTATATCATTATAAAAAATATAAAAATTATCATTTTAATTATTATTTTTATTAATATGATTTTTAAAATTAATATTATTATTATTATTATTATTATTATTATTATTATTTTTATTATTATATATAAATATTTATATTTTTTTTATAATCCTACATATTGCTTAATTTTTCCTATTTTTAATTATTAAATTTTTTTCATTAAGTTTTTCACTTTAAATTTATATATCATTTTTATATATTGTTTTTATTTTTTACTTTAATAATTTTTTTCTTTTTTTTTTTTTTACTTAAATATTTTATAAAATATATTTATTTTATTTTTTATAAATTTTATTTTTATTTATTATTGATAA
>NW_004087147.1:0-4894 GCF_000220395.1 Ichthyophthirius multifiliis
CCACCCCAACCCCAACCCCAACCCCAACCCCAACCCCAACCCCAACCCCAACCCTTAACCCCAATAAATTAAAATAAAAACAAAAAAATAGACAAACAACTAATTTTTAAATTAAATCAACTTTTTATAATTTCCATATTACAAAAAAATAAATAATTAACCTTATTAAACATTTTAAATATAAATATAAAAATAAATAAATATATTTTATTAATATAATATGCAAACATGATTAAAAATAAATAAGAGATATATTAATTAATTCAATAAAATTTTATTTTTCATAAATTAAATTATAAATAGTAAATATCTTATATAAGTATAATATTTTAAAAATTTATTATTTAAATTATTTAAATAACAAATAAAATATATTAAAAATTAAAAATAAATAAAAAAATATCACCATTTAGCTTTATGAGTTTCACAGAACCCACTAATATTTTAAAAAATAACTTTTTAATTATTTTAATCGATAAACCATCCATCAATTTGACCAAAATATTAAACAAAATATGCTTGGATAACAAAAAAGTTATCATTTTTTTCAATTTCTTTTTAAATCTTAAGTTTCCCATAAAAACTTCCTCTTCCCTCTTATTTCTAAGTAAAAAATTCCCATTCCTACCCATTTAACTATCTCCTAACGATTCCCAACTTAATCAACTTTCCTCCCAAAATAACACTATCTTCATATGTGTTAGTACTCTAATGTTCAAACCCATTTCCTAAATTAATTCCCAAATTAACTTTATTCCCATTAATCTACAAAAATCCCTAAAAATGAGCCCAAAACCAAAAAGAAAGGTATTTCCAAACTCCTCTTCCAATGTCTCTTCCCCCTAAAGCGTCTTTTAAATTGTAAGTTATTTCTTTTTTTTCACCCATCCTTAAGTTCTTAAACAATAAGATTTCGTATTATAATAAAACATAGTGTGATCTTCACTTATAGGACTTATCATGACCATTTCTTCTTGCATTTCATTTTTTTAAAGCGAAAATTCGCCACTTATTTCATCATTTTTTATTTTTACTTATACAGAATTATTACTTTTTTAATATTTTACATTTATTTATATTTTTTCACTTTCGTAATCATATTTACCATTAAAAAACATCGTACTAATCCCAAGTTCAGGTATTTTCGATATATTATGTATATTTTCACCTACAAAAGTTGATTCTTTTGTTTTTTATCGAAAAATCCTATTTAAATATTTCCTACATAACCCAAATCTGCAATTGAAAATAAAAAAATAAAGTCGTCTGTTATAATATCAAAAAAGTCCCATTTTTTATACCTTAAAAATTTTAATCCGATAATATTTTCTTCATTTAATTTTTTTAAAGGTCTCCTTGAAAAACCTGTTTCGATTAGTTGACCTGTATTATTAAGTAAATTTCCTTCTTTAAACAGTTCAATTTAAGCCGCTTATTCATTTAAAGGAGTAGGTTCTGGAGTTAATATCGCGATATAAATTATTAAAGATATTAATATTATTAAAAAAGATATAAATTTTAACATTTATTATTTGTTTTTTAAATTTTATAAAAATAGTTTTATTATATCTTTTATTAAAATCAAAATTATTTTATCAAATATATAATTATTTTTTTAAATAAGAGTAATATTTCTATTTAGCTAAAGTTTGTCTCTCTTTTAATTATTTTTTTTTTCGATAAAAAAGACTAATAAAAAACTTTTTTTATATTCAAATAAAATAAAGATTTAGTCTATTAGAATACATATTTTTTTTTCAATATATTAATAAAAGCATAATTTAAATTTTATTCTATTAAAATGAATAATTTATAAAAGTTATATACCAAAAAAATAAAAAATTACTTTATAATATTATTATTTGTTAAAATCAAATAAATTTATTATATCTTTATATTTTTTATTTATTTTTAACGCAATAAATATTATTATTAAAATTATAGTATTTTTTTTTAATTATTCTTAATAAATAAAAATAATTGTTATATAAATAATAATATTTATTTCTAATTAATTTTATGAAAAAATATTAATACTATATTTAATTAATCTTAGTATTATTTTCGTTAATTTTATATTCTCAAAATAAGGTTTCATATTATCATATACTGAATTAATATAATTATATATTGATTTTCTGTTACCAGAAAATTATTTTCTATTAAAAATAATAGATTTTTTACTATAATTAATGAATTATCGGTTTCCACATATATAATTTTTAATTTCAAATAAAAATATTTTCCTGTCAATTATTAATAAGTTATTATTTAAGCATCTGAAAAATTATTTTTTTAAATTAACATATAATTACTCATTTTTAAATGAGTTTTAGGACATTTAGGACAATCTTTGAATACATTATCCACTTAATTACATATAGAATATTTTATATTCTCAAGTTTAAGATTTTATTAATAGTAATTATTTCTTTTAACCATTGAAAATTTACAAAATTGTATTTTTATTTTTGATTAAATTAAAAAATATTTGTTATTTCATTCATTATAAAGCCAATAAAGTTTTTTGCTTTTACAGTCCCTTTATTTACTATAATAAATGAAATTTCCCTTAAAATATATATATTTTTTTTTATGTTAATATTTTTATTATTCTCAATGAAAAGTTACCATTATTTTTTTTCACGAAAAATAAACTCGACTGTCAGGTAAAAAAAGACATTCTTCCATTATTTAAACAGTTTATTTTTTGTTTATATTTTATAAAAAAATATCTTTCCTTAAATTTATTGCAATTTCTACGATAATTTACTTGATATTTTAATTCTTTTAGGTAAAAAGTAATTATTTAAAAATAAAATACTTTAAGTAAATATTCTAAATAGTTATAAACTCTAAATCCCGTATCTTCTCTAAAATTTTATTCTTTTCGTAAGTTTATGTATAATTTCCATATTATTCTGATAAACATAATAATTTTTATTAATGTTATATATAATACATATTTCCAATATAATTTAAAATACAAGCATATATTATTTATTAAATGTAAAAATTATGAAAAAAAACAATGATGATACTTAAACAAAAAAATATTTAATGCCTAAATAAATCCCAAAATCTCTTAAAAAAAACTAAAAAAAGAGTAAACAAAAGAATTTTTCGTAAAACATATAATAATTATTAAATATATTCCAATTTTCGTATTATGTATTAATAAAAACTAATTTCAATTGCATATTATTTTAATAAACACTTGGTTTTATCATTTATTATTTTGAATAATTTTAATATATATTTTTAGTGTATAAACAAACCGTCATAAAATTACAATATTTTAAATATATCATAGATTTATTTTAAATTGTTAATAAAAACTTAATTTTTTAAAATAACTTTAAAAAACAAATTATTCGATTTTGATTAAATTAAAATTATATATAAATAAATTTATTTATTATAAAATAAAATTTATTCGAATGTATATGAAATTTTATTTTCTTGCAAAAGAAAATTTCTATTTATATTAACACTTATAAAATTATATTTATTAAAAAATAAAACATAATTTTAACAATTTTTTATTTTGATTTTAATTAACAATTCGCAATTAATTTTTTAATAATACATAACTAATTTTAATATAGAATTATAGCATAATAATAATTCAATATTTTTAAAAATATTAATAAAATTGTTCATTATTTTTAATATTTATCTTCGTATCCTTCATTTAATACTTCGTCTTTATTTTGTTTTTATTTGAATTCGTATCTTATAAATATTTTTTAATAAAATTCATTATTTAAAATAAAATTACAATATTTATTCATCATCTTCTTTTTTTTAAGCTTTACTTTATAAAAACTAAAATGTAGAAGCTATATTCTATATATATATATAAAAAAACTTCGAATAAAAATTAAATTATATAAAGAAAGTACATTCTTAAAAATATTAAATCCTTTCTCACCAACTTCTTTAGTTTTTTCAGCTGCATTTTTAGTTTTTTCCTTTATATTTATATATTTTATTTAAAAATATTTAATTACTGTCAGTTCTTAAGCAAATTATTTACTTGAAGTTTCAATTTTTTGACCAAATTATTTAAAATCTTCTTATAATTTATTTTTATCTTTTAATTTCTCTTTAATATTATTTGCTTCTATTTCTACTTTTGCAATTGTATTTTAAGCAATTTCTTTACTTTTTGTTAATGCCTAACCAGCCACGACTTTTGTTTTATTAAAAATATTTGAAAAATAATTTTTAATTTAATCAAATTCATCAATTTCTTATTATATATTTGTTTCTTTTTTTTTTTTTGTTAAAAAAAATTATTTTAATATTAAAATAAAATTATACATGAGTTTTCTTAAAACTAAATTAAATCAATAATTTGGATTCCCGACTATAAATCAGGTTCATCTAAAATTTAATTTCCATCTTCGACTAAACTTTAAAGCTAATTTATTTTAAACAATATTTATTTAAAAAAAAAATACATTTCTCCTATAATAAACAGCTGCTTTCGATCTATATTTTTATTCAATAATTATTTCTTCTGGAAAAGGAAACTTATTTAAATATTCTATGAATCTTTTATTCCCGCCTTTTTATAAATAACTAATTTACATTTCATTAAAAAGTTCAAGTTCAATTGAGCTTACTTCTGAAATTTTACATCCGTATTATTTATGGTTTATTGCACATTTAGAACATATAAAAATTCCATTTTTTATAGATACCCATTATACATCTTAAGATTAACAATCAGCACAAAATTTGTTTAATTCTTCAGAAAGCAATTATTAAATTTAATTATCAGTGAGTTTAGTATTCATATTTAAAAAAATAAAATTAAAATTAATATATATATATATATATATATATATATATATATTATTTATTTATTATATATATATATATATAA
>NW_004087145.1:0-3241 GCF_000220395.1 Ichthyophthirius multifiliis
ATAATAAAAAAAATATATTAATATATAATTAAAATTATTTTAATATTATATTTATATATATAAATATATATATATATTATATATATTAATATATATAATAAAATAGTTATTTTTATATATTTTACATATATAATTTATTTTTTTTTATTTAGCGAATATTTATTTTTTAATATTTTATTATAAAAATGTATTTAATCCTTTTATTTATGATTTAAATTTTTTTAATTTTATTTAAAATATTTTTAAAATATAATATATATTAAAAGTTTTATTATTTCATTAAATAAATAATAATAGTGTTTTTTTAAGTTTATCAAAGTAAATATAAATTATCAAATTTTAAAAAAAGGTGTATTTAATGCTTCGTAAGCATTAAGTCTTTTGTAAGGAACTATAGTAAGTAATGATTCTAAAAGTTAAATTCCATATTCTCCTATAATCTGAAATTTTGGTTAATTTCTAAATATATTATCTGCCTAAAATCTTGGGAAACTTGTTTTGAAATCTTCATATTTTACAACTTCAGGCCATATTTACTAATTCGGTGTTCCTGTAACCTTAAATATCTTAAAAAGCTAATCAATTTAAGAATCTCCCATAAAAATTGGTATTTTAGTAATAAATTCAGCCAAAATACATCCTACAGACCACATATCTATAGAAAGATCATATTTTTTTTCACCTTATATAATAAAAAATATATTATTAAAAAAAAAAAAAATATTAATAAAAACCTAATAATAAATCGGCAGAACGATACCATAAAGTTACTATATCCTTAGTTAATTCTTTCATTGGATAATTAAAAGCCCTAGCTAAACCAAAATCAGCAATTTTAATTTCATCATTATCACTAACAAGTATATTTTAAGGCTTTAAATCTCTATGAAGTACCCCATTTGAGTGACAATAATCAACTGCATCTAGTATTTATTTAAACATTTTTTAAAAAACTATATGTTTTTAGTCTCTGGATCAGGCATTTCTTTTAAATAAGTACGTAAATCTCTTTTATAATAATCAAAAATCAAATATATTTTTGGTTCATCTAAAAAAATATGAACATCTCTCAATTTTACAATATTTTAATGATTTAGTTTTTTTAACATTGCAATTTCTCTTAAAGTTGTGGCAGGTATTCCTTCGTCTTCAGATGGATCCATTCTTATTTGTTTTATAGCCACAAATTCATTAGTTGATATATCTAAGGCTTTATATACAACACCATATGTTCCCTATCCTAATATGTTGTGTTTTTAGTATCTTTAGTCGAATTATTCTTAAGTGAGCATAAAATTTTTTGAATGTTTTTATTTTTATTTTAAAAAAAAAATTAAGTGTAAATTATTATATTTAATATATTTTTTCTTTTTATGATTTTTTTTTCTATAAAAAATGCTAAATAGAAAATATATAAAAAATAATATTAATATATTTAATATATATATATATATATATGTATATATTTATATATATTATTATTTTTTAGAAATTTATATATATTATTATATAATTAATTAATTAAATTTATTATATAAAATTTATGTTAACTATATATTTTATTTTATTTTTAAAAATAATAAAATTATATAATATTATACAAAAATTTTAATTTCAATAATAATATGATCATTCATATCCTATTTTCTATTCTAAAAACCATAATCCACTTATAAACCCTACCGCTATTAAAAAAAATATAAATTTTTCAAACCTAAATCTTTTATCACTAAATTCCTCTACTAAAACTTCCAAAGTTGCTATATAAATAAATGTTCCTGCACTTATACTCATAAAAATACCTATAACTAAGCTTCCTGAATTACTTAAACTCCATCCAATTCCTACTCCTATAGGATTCATAATAGCTTAAATAAAAATCATTATTGTAGCTACTTTCAAATTAATATTAGCTTTTTTAAATAAAAGTCCTACTGTAATTCCTTCTGCCCATTTGTGACATAATACTGCTGCTGCAAATATCAAACATTTTATCCAATCATTTTCTAGTCCAATAACCAATCCTTCTAATGTTGCATGTATACCAAAAGCTACTTATAGTATATAAGGTTTTAAGTTTTTCGAATTATCTGTTTTTTCAATTTCTTTATTTATTTTATCAACTTATTTTTTTTATTTTGATAAACTCAATCTTATATGTCTATCCTAGTCTTCATTTTAACAAATAGCATTACTTTATTACTTATTTTAGCATTCTATATTTTATCCTATATTAAATTTATAAGAAAAGATTTATTATTATTATATTATTTTAGTTTCATTAATATTTATTTCTTTATCTTTTATTATATTTTCTTTCTATTTAACAAATTATTCAGGATTATTAATAAATTTCTATTCAGTATTTTAGAAATTTTATTATTCCTAATTACAATCATTATTTAAATATTAATTTTTATCATGTTAATGGTTACCATGTGAATGATCACCATGTGTATGATCACCATGTGAATGACCTCCTGTAATAACCTTATCTATAAAAAGAATTAATGAAAAGCTTATAATTGATATAAAAAATGACCATGGGAAATTATTGTGTTTTACATCAATATGTTCATGTTATTCTTCACGTTCATGTAATTCTTAATTTTGGTCTTTATTTTAATTTAAATCTTAGTTTTCTTCATTTTATTATTAGTCTTAATTTTCTTCATTTTATTATTCATTCAAATTTTTTTATTAAATTGCTAAATCTGGTAATGGTAATTTATCAATGTAATAATTATCAAAATATTCTTATGATTCAGGTAATATATGTAATATTCCTATTGATAAAAATAAACCTCCGGCAAAAGCAGATGATAAGGACATTATTCGAGGATTCTCTTTAAATGATTTTATGCGTAAAGGTATGTTACCAGTTATTATTATAATAATAAACATTACAAAAAATGTTATTAGTTTTATAATCGTAGCTTCCATATTATTTATTTTTATTTCAAGATACAATTTAATATATTTAGATTTAAATATTAAAAATATCAATTTTTTATTTAAATTTGACAAAAATGTATAAATATCTTAGTTATTTATAAAAAAATTTTAGAAAACAAAATTAAATTTAAGAATTTAGAGATAAAATTGATATCATATAAAATTATATAAAATATTTTAGAAATAAAATTTAAGAAAATATATAAAAATATTTTATATTTTTTAAATAAAAAATAAATAAACTAATTTTGTTTGTAAATATATATATATCTATATATATGAAAAT
>NW_004087143.1:0-5104 GCF_000220395.1 Ichthyophthirius multifiliis
GTAGTTTATATTAAGGTTAAATAATGAATGGTTTTAGGCATGGTTAAGGAGTATATATATCCAGTGATGGTAAAACAAAATATACTGGAGAATGGTAGGAAGGTTAGAGGACTGGATATGGAAAGATTGAATTCGGTACTGGCGCTACTTACTAAGGTTATTTTTTAAATGGTTTAAAACACGGTAAAGGTTTGATGAAATATAAATCCGGAAATTTTTATGACGGAGATTTTTTTATTGACAAAAAAGAAGGTTTCGGGATTATGCATTGGATTGATTGTAATGAAAAATATAAAGGGGAATGGAAAGACAATATATAAGACGGATACGGAGAACATATTTGGTTAGAACCAAAAGGCGAAAATAAAGTACTAAGAAATAGATATGAAGGATAATGGCAATAAGGGAAAAGAGAAGGACTAGGAGTATTTTATTATGCGAATGGAAGTAAATACGAAGGGGAATGGAAAGATAATTAAAAGGAAGGTTTTGCTATATTTACGGAAGATAATGGAGGATTTATATAGGGAATTTTTAAAGGTAATAAAATATGGAAGAAAATTGTTTAATAATAACAGAAGATTTAATAAGATAAATCTTAAAGCGATATAAGCTAAAAATTAGAATAACCAAATAAGATAAAGTTAAAAACTAATACTTCAATATCTAAGATTGAAAAAACAAATTCTTATTAATAATAATAACAAATAAATAATTCAAATAATAGTATTAAAAAAAAATCAACTGTAGTAAGTTAATAATAATAAATATAATAATAATAGTAATAATAGTAATAATAGTAATAATAGTAATAATAAGATAATAAAAATAAAATAAAAGAAATAAAAGAAATAAAAGAGGAAATATAGGAAAACCCGTTTTTAGAAATGATTGATTTTTCCGATTTAGATATTAATATGTAGTATCCGTAATAAATAAAAGATCAAATACTCACAATTTTAATAAGACACAATACTACATTAAAAAACACATATAAATATTATTCTTAAAAATTAGAAAATTCAGCCGAAGAATATACTTTTTCTATGGATATGAGCTGTTTTTGGAAATTTTTAAAGGATATTAAAATACTCGATTTGTCTTTAACTATTGCTAATTTAAATAGGACTTTTTTTTAGGGAAATAGGAATCATTTTTCTCTACATTATGAAGAAAAAGAACTTTTGAATTAATTTCGAGTTTTTAAAAAATGGAATAAATATATTACTTTGGAAGAAAGGAAAGATATTTATACACTTGATTTATTGTTTTTTAATGATAATAATGAGAATATAAACAATGAAGATTAAAATGATATTTATTGGGTAAAAAAAGATATACATGACCCTTAAAAAGTAGTTATGTTTAGACATTTTGTTGATTTATTAGTTAGAGTTGCTTATATTAAGAGTAAGAAAAGTGAAGAAATCCCTAAAATTCTCGAAAATATAATCGTAAAGTACATTTAGGCTTTTTTTGATAATAAAAAGAAACTAAAATCTTAAACTACGAAATTTAATGTTTGCGAATATGAGAATACTATATAAACTTTTTATAATAAAATTGAAAAAAAGACTTATTTTTTATTAAAATAAGTTTTCGATTTTCATAAGAGAAAAATTCGTGGAAAATTCAATATATTAGACGAGACTATTAATCTAAAAATAATAATAAAAATACTTTAAAATGTTAATTTTATTGAAAATTAAGACATTGATATATTTATTTCTTATATTGAATCTGGTTTTGAATATACAGAGACTAGTTTTTATATAGAAAATCAATAAAAAGAAAAGGAGAAAGAAAAAGAATTAAAAAATTCACTTTCGAATAAAAAAAACGCCAAAATTTAAAGGAAAAAAACACCAGACTTTTCCAAAATAAAAGCCTTAAAAATATAAGAAATTTTAAATTAAGAATTAGTCTTTTTCGAATTTGTCTAGATTTTGGCAATTTCAGTTTTAAAAAATATTAAAAACGATAATTTGGAAGAAATAGAAAGGAGAATATCGAATTTGCTTAATAAAATAATTAAATTTAACGAAAAAGAAGGATAAAAATAACAAATAAAAAATAAATAAATTCAAACAAATAAAAATATAAAATGGCCACCTTCTATTAAAGATCATTTAAAGAAAATTTTCATTTAAGAAAAAATTAGAAAAGTATAACTAGATAAATAAAAAAAGCTTAAAGAAGAAGAAAGAAAAAGAGAAAAAAGAGAAAGAGCTTGTATGTAATTATAAGATGTTAATATTCCATCAGAAAATGAATAAGATAGTGATGAAAATTATTGAATTTTGATATATATATATATATATATTTATATATATATATATATATAAATATATATATATATATATATATAAATATACATATATAAATCTTAAATAAACATAATTATTATAATAAAAAATAATAATTATCATATATAACATTTTTTAATTATAAAAAAAATAAATAATATGTATATATTTCTATATATATATACAATAATAAATAATATTAAAATAATTAAAATCTATATATATATATATATATATATATATATATATATATATATATATATAGATTTTAATAAAAAAAGATTTTTTTAATTTTTTAATTTTGTCAATGTAATTTTTAATCCGAAGTACAATGTTCATATCCTGTTTTCCATCTTTTTTATAAATTTTCATAATCACAGTCAAACATTTCCTTTCCTAACCATTTATTTACATTATTATGTTAATTACATAGCCAAATACTTAGTTTTTCAGAACTTTCAACTTATGGAGGAGCTTATTTTATTATTTTTATAATATAAAATATATATATATATATATATATATATATATATATATATATATATATATATATATATATATATAATAATGCTATTATTATATTTACAGTTTATTATATCTTTCTAGAAATGTGCTGAACATGGTTTACATGGATAAAAATAAGCAAAAATATTATAAAATTAAAGCATTTTTTATTTCTCATCTTCAGTTGGGTTTTCTGGGTAATATATAGCCATTGTATGTAATAAATTCCATGTATAAAATCCTAAGGATTAACGATTATTTGGACATGATCGATAAAAGCTTTATTCTTTTTCATTTTCTTCATCATCAGCTTCTTAAAGGAATTTCGGACGGCTTTTACGACTATGTATTTCTTTATATTTGCCTAATGGATCTTCTTTTATACAAATTGTTTCAGGGCAATCTTTATCTTGAGGCATTTATTTATTTATTATATCTTTTTTTTTTCTTTTTTTTCTTTTTTAATTATATATTATTTATTAACAAAGATAAATAAAAAAAAAGTAAATACAAATAAAATTATATTTAATTTTATATATAAATATTTTGTTCTTTATCATTTATTTAAAAGTCCTTATTATAAAAAATCTTTAGGATCAGCAATTTAAACAATATCGTCTAAATTTTAAATATTTCTAATATTATCTTTATTTTATATATTCTTTGGATCTTTAGATAATTTTTTATAAGCAATAGCCTCGAAATTTCCCTTAAAAGAATAATCTTTAGATTCTTTTATTGATTTTATCATATTTTAATGTAAAGAAAGCATTCCTAAACTATTAATAAATACTTTTTTATGTAAATTATTATATAAACTAGTCGTTTATTTTAAATCTTCAGTAATAACATCTTTAATTTCCTATAAAAAGACAGGCATTTTATGATTTTTTTTATGTAAGCTATAACTGTTTTTATTATTAATTTATTTTTATTTAATATTATTATTATTAACTGACAAATAAGCTTTTTTTTATCTATTTTTTTCTTAAAAAAACTTACTATAATTAAATTTAAATGTAGGAAGTGAAAAAGAACTTTAATTTGAAGTAATTGATATAAAATTTTTAAAACTTTAATTTTATTTTTTATTTTCCTTTTATTAGTTTACCTATTAAAATGAAATAAAAGGCTAAATATAATCACTTTTTTAATTTCTTTTTTTTATATTTATAATATTTCTTTATTCTGAATTCTAGTTTATAATTAAGCTTTTATACATTTTTTTAAATTTTTCTTCGTTTTTTATATTATTCTTTTTTTTTCCATATAAACTAACATTTTTTGAACGTCTTTCTAATTTTAAAAACTTATTTTATTAATTATTATCATTATTTTCAATATAATTATTCTTATTTTCTTCTATTATAAGCTCTTTCTCGGCCTATACAAATAAATCTTATAATGAAGTTAGTCTTTTTATATTTTCCATTTCTCGTTGGACTTGTATTACTTTTTATAAATCATTATTTACTTAATTTATACTAGTAGTTACTTCTTATTAAATTATGCGAGAATAATGTTATTAAGAAAATATTTTTTTTTAGTTTTAATCGATAATTTTTTCAATTTTTGGAAACTTTTATTATTATTTTATTTTTTAATTTAATTTTTTTTTTAAATAAAATACATCAATAATAATTGGCTCTAAACATTAAATTAATTAAGATTTTATAGATTATAAATTTGCATTTTAGAATATTTCATCTACTTTTTATTTACGTTTTTATATTAATTTTTATTTATGATTTAATAAAGGAAGCATTATAAATTAAAGAAATTTTTTATTTGTTTTATAAAAAAAAAATTCTAGTATTAAATTATTAAAAATTAATATTCGTTTAAATTTTTCATAAATAATGTGTAAAATAAAAAATTATTTATTTATAAAATAAAATCAATTTATAAATATTTTATATATAAAATTATATAGTAAATATTCATTATATTAATTAGAATACTTTTTTAAAAATAAATAAAAAATATAATATTAAATTAATAAAATATTTTTAATATTATTATTGTTAATAATTAAAAATATATATAATATATAAATATATATATAATATTTATAAATATAATATATTTACTAATATAATCATTTTATTTTTTAATAAATATACTATTAACTTATCTTTTTAATAATAAAAAATTATTTTAATTAGTTTTTTTGATAATATTTTTATAAAAAATATATTCTATTAATTCAATATTAAATAAATTATTTATGAATAACTATAATAAATTTAATTAAAAAAAGAATAAATAAGTTAAACAAAAAATATAAATAATTT
>NW_004087141.1:0-4565 GCF_000220395.1 Ichthyophthirius multifiliis
TTAATTTTTTTTTTTTTTTTTTTTATTAATCACTTTTATTTTTATTATTATTATTATTATTTACATCATTATATTTTTGTTCGGATTAACATAAATCGTAATTTAAAATAT
Source organism: Ichthyophthirius multifiliis (assembly GCF_000220395.1). NCBI lineage: Eukaryota > Ciliophora > Oligohymenophorea > Hymenostomatida > Ichthyophthirius > Ichthyophthirius multifiliis. The sequence goes on from NW_004087141.1 coordinate 112, forward strand.
CATAATATCCTTATTCGTATATAATAGTCTTTTTTTATTGTTTTAAACATTTCCTATAACTCTAATGCTTGTTCTTAATTTATCAAGCAGTTTATTTTTTTTTAATTTTTGGTTTATTCTACTTATTCGTCTTATAAACTTTGATAACAATTGAGATTTTTATTTAAAGAAAATGATTTATTTTAAAAGCTGCAATTAATATCGCTTTTTTAACTATTAATTTCATTTTACGATTATTAATTTTACTCTTTTATATCTTCTTAAGACAATTATTAATTTAATTTTTATTACTAAGTTTTTATTAACTTGCTATTTTCTTATCTCTTATCTTAATTATTGGTACTTTTGTCTTTGTTAAAATATATTTTATTAAATTAACAAAATGAACTTTTTAAATTTTTGGATTGATTTTTAGTCATGCTTTTAGGAGTTTATAATTTAGAATTATTTGTTGAATTAGCAATACTTTTTAAATTGCTTTATATTTTATTAATATTTTGAGTTTCTACTAATTTTGCTTAGCTAGCTTTTTTCAATTATTTATTTATACTTTACAGCATAATATTCATGTCTAATAAATCAAGTTTTTTTTTAGTTTCTTCATTTTGCATAATTTTTTAATTATTTAATTTTTTATCGTTGAATTAATAAATATATTATCGAATTTCAATTATTTCTTTGTTAAAAATCCTGTTTACTTACAATAACAACTTTTTCTTCTAACATTTATTTTTCTTTTATTTTGCTAGTTTAGTGATTATTTTTCACATAATATACTATCATATTCTTTTCCTAATCATATAAATTATTTTTTAATCTTTCTATTGGACTATTTTATCCTTCATTATTTTTATTATTTATTTAGAAATATATATAAATTACTGTAGCATGATTTGTTAGTAATTATTGCATTTTAATTTAAGTAATAAATGCTACTTTAAATATGTTATAACTTATGTTCTCTATTTTATATTTTTTTTGATAATTTATCTTCAATAAGGTTTTCATTATAATAAATATTATCGATATTGCTTTGTTGGTGAATTTCTTGTTTTTTTTCAGAATATCCAATTTCTTTTGTATATTGGGCTTTAAAATTATATAAGTGCTTTTTATTTTAATTATCTGTCATATTATAAATATAATAAAAAATAAATTATAATTTTCACCTTTATATTAATAATTAATTTATATATACAAAAATATATAATAATAATTTATATAATTATATAATTTGGTGTTAACTTTGAAATCTAAATTTATAATTTTGACTTGAAAAATGGTTAATATATGTTTTATATATAATTCGCCTTATTAATAACATCTAAAAAAATAAAAATAAAAAATTAAAATTTAATTTTTTTATTTTTTCTTTTGTAAAAATTATAGCATTAAATAATATTTTTCAACAAGAAAAAAGTTTCTAAACATGTTAAATATATTTGCATATTTTTTTTTTTCGCATGTATTTTATTTTATCTGAGTTGATAGATTTTTGTAAATTTTTTTTAAAAATTTAACTAAGATTTTCGCATTCTAGATTAAGTTAATAAAATAAATTATAGAAAATGTAATTGAAAAAATAATATATAAAAATTTAGAAAAATAATATTAATGGGTATCTTAAAAAGAAGATGCTTATATAATAGAATACAGTTAATTAAATATATTAATTTATTTAGATTATTTAATTACTGAATAAGTTAAAAGAATTAATAATTTTTATAATTTTACTCATATTAATTATACTTTAATTATTTATTTAAAAATTAAAAATAATCTATAATTATAATTTTTATTAGATATATTAATTTTATTTAAAAATAAAAAAATGAATTATATTAATTATAAAACATAATAAAATAATATAAGTATAATTTGTAAAAATAATTATTTTACTTATAAATTCATTATTATTAACTAATAAATACATATAGTTAATATTTTCTTAGAGGAACATAAATATTATTTTTATATTAAGATATAATTACTTATATATTAAATCTATTTTAATTTTAAAATATAATTAATTACTATTTTGTAAAGTTAGATGTATTTTATTTAAATTTTTTAAAAAAATAAAAATTAAAGAAATTTTTAAAAAATTATTAAAAAAGTAATTTTTTTTTAAAAAAAAATATATGATGAATTTTTTAATCTATAACATTTTTATAAATAATTTAATAAAACAAAATGGGTATTATTAATAATAAAAATTTATATTACAATTCAAATACTAATTCGTAAACATAATCTTAAGCTTCATCATAAGATTAATAAATTTTTAGTTAAGAAGATACTTTTAAAAAATATTCTACTAAATAAACAATAAATAGTTTTACTATATATATTGAGTGAAATATATTACATTTTATATATTTATAAAATATATTATATAAATTAAAAAGTAAAAATTCAATCGAAAAACTTGATGCATTTTAATTTATTTAATATGATTATTAATTTTAATAATTAATTTCTCTTTAAATAATTGTTAAAACATAAAATACAGGAAACGAGGGATTAATTATTATTTCAAAAGCAATTAAAAATTTAAATAATTTAAAACATTTAGAAATATCAGTACCGTAATTATTTTTAAAAAATAGCAATTACGATTTTATAATTATAATAGAGCAAATAATATTGGATATGATGGAGCTAACATTTTAGGAAAATCTTTGCAAAATATGAAGGAGCTATAAAGTTTAAATATTGATTTATCATGGAATTATTTAGGATATAATTAAAATCTTTAAATTTTACCTTTTTAAAGAAATTTATTAATTTTGATAATTAATTTAAGATGGAATAGTATTGGAGATTAAGGTTTAACTTGTATTTCTGATAGTATTATAAAGATGAGAAATTTATAATATTTAGATATTGATCTATTGTAAAAAATAAATATATCATTTTTTTTAATAGTCTTTTTACAAAAGCAATAATTAAATCTAAAATAATGGATATTCAGCTTTAGCTAGATCTATTGGATATATAAAAAATTTAGTTAAGTTAAATATCAATTTAGGAAAAAATATTATAAAGGATAATGGAGTAATTAATTTTAATAAAGAAATATAAAAACAAAAAAATCTAGTGGAGCTTGCCTTAATTTTAGATGAAAACTAAATTGGATATAATACAAATTTACATTTTTATAATTCATTAAATTATTTAACAAAATTAAAAAATTTGATTCTGAAATTTGAGTAAATAAAAAAATATCTAAAATTTATATTACATTTTTTATTAATATTGTAGTTAAAATAAATTATCAAATATTGGACTAATTGATATTTCTAATTCTATATAAAATTTAATTTAGCTTGAAAAATTAACTATAAATTTAGGGTATTTTTTTTTTTAATTTAATATATTTTTAATATTAAAGCGCTAACAATGTTGAAAAATAAGGATTTTTTTAATTTACGAATTGTTTAAAGAACTTGATTAATTTAATTTATTTAGATTTAGACCTTGGGTATTATTAAATTTTAATTAATTTACTTTAAATAAAATTAACTTTTAAGAAGCAATTAATTAAACTCATAAACATTTGCTAATCTTATAAGTTAATTATAATACATAAAGAAAATAAAATAGTTAAATCTTAATTTTAAATGGAATGGATTAGAAGATAATGAGATTATTTGTTTAGGAGATTAATTAAAGAAACTTTCTTTTATACAAAATCTTTAACTTTATTTAAAGTTATAAATATATTTTTAAAAAATATAATAAAAAATAAATTATTAAAATAGTAATAATAATATAGGGTAGTAAGGTGGTATGTATTTAGGTAGTAAAATTAGCTGCTTGAAAAAGCTATCTTAATTAACAATTTTATTTGAAGGAAATATATCAAATAATAAGTGGATAGCAAAAACGCTTTAAAATCATAAGAATTTAATTAAATTAAAAATAAATAAAAACAAATAATACAATTAATAAATATATTTTTTTAAAAAATTAAAAAACTTACTAATTTTAGATATTATTGATTGATGTAATAATAATTAATAAAAATAATTTATTATAAATTTATATTTTATAATTAAAAAAAAAATGACTTTTAATTACTTAAAAATTAAATAATTTTAAATACTTACTTATTATAAATTTTAAATTAGAATTAAAAATAATTTTTGTTTAATTTAAATAAAAAAAAATTAGTTATATAATTAATTTTGTATTTTTTTTTTAAATATTAAAAAATATGAAAAAATATTTAATAATTAAATTTATATATTTACATAAATATATTTGAAATGGGTATTTATAGTTTATAAATATATTTGGATAAAATAAATACATAAATAAATTTGGTATGGGCATATATAGGTTATAAATATATTTGGAATGGGTATTTGGCGTTGGGGTTGGGGTTGGGGTTGGGGTTGGGGTTGGGGTTGGGGTTGGGGTTGGGGTTGGGGTTGGGGTTGGGGTTGGGT
>NW_004087139.1:0-3939 GCF_000220395.1 Ichthyophthirius multifiliis
AAAAAAAATTTAAGTTAAAAAAAAAAAAAATGTATTTTGTAAAAGATTAAAAATAAAAAGTGTGTAAAAAATTATAAAAATTAAATAAAAATACACAAAAAATTAAAACAAAAATATAATTTTGTAATAATTTTTTATTATTACAATAATTATATTTAAAATTTATTTATATTAATAATATCCTTTAATTTTTCTTTTATTTAATAAAAAAAATATTTTTTGAAAAAATATAAATAATTTCATTATATATCATTTTTAAAATAAAGAATATTAAAATTCTCAATTTTATTTTTAAATTTAATTAACTTTTCTTGAATAAAATATGGGCTGTTTATTTTCTATTGAGAATCTTATTTTTTACATAGTCTCTTTGCTATGAATTAGATCTTTATTATTATGTTCTTTTAAAAATTAAGTACTTCCATCAGAATTAGCATGAGTTGACTCATCATTTTATTTAGTTTTTAGTAATTTTTCACATTCTTTTTTAGATATAAATCTTCCTTTTATTCTCACTCTTTAATCAGCGACTCTTTTTCTACAATCGTAAGATATTTTTCTAGTCCAAACCCTTTATTTTTATTTATATTTTTATATCTTAAGCTATCTTTCGACCTTGTTTTATTATAATTGTAAATCGTTTTATTCTATAATAGGTTATAATAAATTTAATTATAAAAGTTAATTCAAGAAATAAAGATTTACTTATTATATTTATTCTTAAGAAATTTATGGATATTATTATTATTATTATTATTATTGCTAAATAAAGACTTAGTTTAGCAATTATTGTAATGGTTATTATAATTCCATCTGATTTTAATTTAATGATAATTATAATAATAATAATTAAATAAGTTAGGGATTGGGTATTATAGGTAATTAATTATTTTCGTTTTTTTCTTAGGTTAACATTATTAATTTTTTTTTTTTTAATTTACAATTTTTTTTTTTTTTTTTTATAAATAAAAATATAATTAATTTGTATGTTTATAAATTATTTTATTTTTGGATATATTTAATTAAATTTGATTAAATAGTAATTTTAATTTATATGTGTTTTTTATATATATTTTTGAGCCTCTATATAATATTTTTTTTTAAAAATTAATTTTAAAATGTTTTTTATATTTTTTATTTTAATATATCACTCATTAAGTCTTTGTTTTTTATAATTTTTCGATTTTTAAAATATTAATAATTAAATTTAGCAAAAGTATCCATTTTTATTATAATAAGAGAAAAAAATATAATTTTATATTAAAAAAATAAAAATTAAAAAATTTATGGTATTAAATGAATAAATAATGTAATTTTAATTTATTTATAAAATAAATGATTAAAAATTATTTTATAAATGATATTTTTATTTATATATCTATTTATTTTATTTTTTTTCTGTTTATGGTAAATATTTATTTTTAAATATATTATAAAAAAATATTTAATTTTTTTCAATAAAATATAATAAATATTTAATATTTTTATATATATATAAATATTAATTTTTAATAAAAATTATTTATTAAAATATAAATTTTATTTATATATTTGTTTATAATTAAAACATTAATAAAAATTAATAATTTATTAAAGATTATATAAATGGGTAATTAATAGTTTGAAGAATAATAAAATTAGAAAAATAATTATAATAATACAAAAGAAAAATTAAATAATTAAGTTTTTTAATAATTCTAAGATTAAAAAAATAGCAATAATTAGCGATTATTAACATATAAGTAATGGATAAATTTACATAATGAAGATATTGATTTAAATTATAGAAAAAAATATATACCTTAAAAAAATGTAACATCTAATGAATAATAAATTTAGCCTAAAATATAGCAATGTTTAAATATAATAAATGAAATTACTTCTGAATAATATATAATCCCCCCAGAAATAAAAAATGATTTATTAAAACATCCATATATAAAACCAGATATTCATAGTAATAAAAATATGTAAAATTATATATAGGATAAAGATTAAATTTAATAATAATAAGAGTTGGAAAGATTAGTATAAAAAAATTAACAATTATAAAATGAAATGAAAATACATTAATATATGAATTTAAACAATCTAGAAGATTAAATTTCGTTATAGATTGAAAAAAAAGCTCCAGGATTAAATAGTAGTTTTTATTTTATAAGTTATTAATATAAAATAAAATAAAATAATATAAAAAAATAAAATAAAATAATATGAAATAAAATAAAATAAAAATTATAATTGTTCATAATATATAATATTTTTTTTATATAAGAACCTCATTTAAATAATATCTTTAAAAGTTAATAATTTAATAAACCTTGGTAAATAGATGAATATTAGTATAAAAATCCTCCAAATATGTTAAAATTAAAATAAAATAATTATTAAAGTTAAGATATAAATATTAAAAATTAAGATGATATGTATTATTCGTATAATTATTATTCTAAAAATAGAAAATCATATAAAAAAAAAATATTTAATGATTAAAAAACTTAAAATACTTACAATACAGAAAAAAAATAGTGTTAATAAAATTCAATAATAAAATCAAATATATGAAAAAATATAAAAAATAAAAATAATTTAATTAAAAAAATAACTTTTATATTAATAAGAAATATTATTCAATTTGAAAAAATATATATATACTTAGGATATATAAATATTAATTTTTTATATTTTTTTAACTTTTTAACCATATTTTAAAATTTGCTTTATTTATCTTCACAAAATATTCATTTAAATGCTTTTTTGCATAATTCTTCATAAGTTAAATTGCAATTTTATTCTGGTTATACTATTAAAAAAAAAAAATATTCAAAACAACATAAGTTATAGTTTAATTTAAATAATATTTTATTATACATTAAATATTTTATATATATATATATTAAAAAAAAACATTGCTTTTCAACATATTCACTAGGATCAATATAATGGCCTCTAGTAGGTGAATAAGCAAATCCATTCTAAAAAAAAACTAATTATTTTATTTTATTTATATATTATTACTGATTCTAATTTTGCTTAATAAATTGTATTTTCTCTAACTAGTTCTTCTTTTCTAACATATTTTTAATCTCTAAATTCATCTTTAACTGTAGAAGTATATCTTAATTAAGGAGGTAAATCATATCCTTTATGTCTTTATTTAGTAATAGATTAATAAGTTATTTTTCCATAAGTTTTTCCAAACATATTTTCACTTTTTATACTTGGGATATAGCCTGCATATCCGGGAATTTGTGATTTTTATGAGTTTATTTGAAGCATATCTTCTGTATATTCAACTGCAGGAATGTGGCTTTTTTGTTTTTGTTTCAATATATTTTTATTTAATTTAATATATACCCTGTATATCCAGGAATAATCCTTTAAGCTCTATGAGATTCGAACATTTTTTATTTAATTTTTTTTTTTTTTTATAGGAATTTAAATAATAATAATATATGTTATTAAAAATGTTTTATTTTTTTTATTTTTTGTAATTTTAAAATAATATTATAAATAAAATAATAATTGTTAGATATTTATAAAATTTTTATCAATATATAAAAAAAAATTAGATAATAATAAATAATATAAAAACGCAAATAATAATATAATTATTTTATTTACTTAAAACAAAAAAATTAATATTATTCATTAAAAAATTAATAAATAATAAAGATCAGAAAAAAATTATATCAAAATTCTAGAATAAATTAATTTTTTTTAATAAATAAAAAGCAATAATTTAATGCAAATTATATTAGATTTACATTATTTAAATTATAAATAAAAAATCATTTATAATTTTAATTTAATGCATAAAAATAAATCTTTAAACATATAATTAAATGCAAAAAGTAGTATCTAAAAAAACTAAATCATATATATATATATATATATATATATATATATATATATATATTATATATATATATTATAATT
>NW_004087139.1:4347-5470 GCF_000220395.1 Ichthyophthirius multifiliis
TTTTTTATATAACATATCATATATTTATATGACTTTCTAATTAATTAATTTTATTTTGAATATAATTTTATTTTTTAAAAATCAATTAACAAAGAAAAATCTTTAAAAAAAATATAATAATGTTTTTATTTATATTATTGAGTTTTCTATAATTAATTATATATATTAATAAAATAATCCAGTTTAAAATAATATTTTCAATATTTTTATGTACAATTTCATATTATTAAAAATATTTTTATTTATTATTTTCAATAACTAGAATTAATTTCGAATTAAAATATTTCTAATTCTAATTATTTAAAAATATCCTAAGAATTATATTCGTAAAAGTTAAAGCTAAATTTTTTATCTTCAAAATTTATTTATTTACTTATTTAATTCATAGAATCTACTCTTATTTTAGTAATTTCCTCCATATAAGATTAATCTTAAATAATAAAAATAGAAGATAAAATAGAAAAGTTATCATAATTATAATATTATTTAATTGGTTAGGGAGAATATATTTTATTTTTTTATTTTGATATTACCATATTATTTCCTAATTTATAAGTGAATAATATATTTTGAAATTTTTAATTTATGAAAATTATTTCTTATTATTTATTCTCAATCTTAATATAAATAAAAAATAAATAAAAAATGAAAAAAAAATATACTTTATCTAATAAATATAATATAATAAAAAAAAAAAAAAAAATTACATATAATTATGATAATTTGTAAAAGTATATATATGAATATATAAATATATATAATATATTAATATTTTAAATCGAAATAAAAATAATATATAAATATTGATTCAAAAAAATATATACTTTAAAAATATTCTAATATTATATAAAATAAATGTTAATAAAGGTATTAAATATATTAAAAAAAAATATAAATATATATAAATAAAAATAATTATATAAATATAAAATATATATAATATTATAAATATATTAATTTAATTATATTAATATAAATATATATATAAAATGATTATTCTAAAACATAAATAAAAATAATAATATATGTATATATGCATAATTGAATAAATATAAATATAAATATAAATATAAATATAAATATAAATATAATGTAATTAATATATTTAATATATTTAATATAT
>NW_004087137.1:0-4067 GCF_000220395.1 Ichthyophthirius multifiliis
AATTATTATATAATAATAATAATATATATATATATATATATATATATATATATATATATAATAATATGTTTTTTTATAATATTTATATATCATTTTTATTTATATTGTTTTTGTTATTATTTATTCAATCGTCATCACTAGAAATTTTCTTTTTTTCCATTTTTATTAATTTATATTACTATCACTTTCACTTGAAGAAGAGGAAGAAGATTTATTAGGAGATTCACTTTTTAATATTTTTTTTTATTATTTTTATGTTTTTTAGACTTTTCTTATTTTTCATCCTTAGCTTTTTTTTTTATTCTTTTTCGATTATTTTTGCTTATTTCTTTTGTAAATTTTCTTCTATTTTTTTTACTTTTTTTCTTCTCTTTTTTACATTTTGAATTTTTCTATTTTTTCACGTTTTTCCAATTCTTTATTATATTACTTCTATAGAATTTCTTATTTTTATCCATCAAAATCTATTTTTTTTAGTATATTATATTATTAGTGTTTTTACCAAAAGATTTTCCAACTTTATAATCATTTTTTATATTAAATGCTTCTTTTATTTTTTCATATTATTTTTCTTTTGCAACTTTCTATTAATGTGAATCTTTTGAACTTTTTTGTTTATTTAAAATAAAATAAATATATAGATTTACTTCATTAATTCTCCTTTTTCAATTTTTTCTTTTAATTTTTATTCGGCTATTTTTAGTCTTTATTCTATTTCTTCTTCTTGTACTCTATTTTTTTTTTTTTTATTAAAATAAAAAATAAATTTAATTAAAATTATTTAAAAAGACCCCATTTCTTCCAACTTTTCTCTTAATTCTAATAAATGTAATTATATTTCTCTTTTTTATTCGTGTGCTAATATTTCAGGATTTGCTTTTCTATGTGCATCTATTGGCTTATCCTTTTATTTTTAACAAAAAAATAAATAAAAATGAATAGTTTATATATATTTTATTACATGAATTTATTTTAAGTTTTTAAAAATTCATCGCGATTTTTTAATTAGTTTTTAAATATACTCAAATTTCTTTATATATACCCAGAAGTACCTGAACCTCTGGGAGTTGGAAGACCGATTCCATTATACATTTTGATAAATTAATATAAAAATATATATATATATATATATTATTTTTTTTATTTTTTTAATAAATATTATATATATATAATGTCTAATATTTTTTTTTTTAATATATTATATTTTAATATTAAAGAAATATTATTAATTTTTTAAAATTAAAAAATAATTATTAATTTACTAGTTTTAATATTAAAAGGATAAAAAATTTCAAAAATGAGACCTTCTAAACATCTCCTTTTAAATTAAAAGTAAATATAACAAAAATATTAATTGCATATTTACTTATAATTATATTAAAAAAGCAAAATTACTTAACCATTAGAAATTGAAGCCAAAAAAATGGTGATTTTTTTTTTTTTTAATATAAAAAATTATAAATAAATAAAATAAGGAGGAAAAATTAAATAAATTAAAAAACGAAATAAATAAATAAAAAGAATATACGTACATATTTTTGTTTTAAAAAAAATATTATCAATAAAAAAAAGAATAAACTTATTTGGCAATAGATGGAAAACAACAAATAATGAAAATTCTTAATAAAAATAAGAAAATAAAATATAAAAATAAGAAAGCAAAATAATATAAAGTAAATTAAAATAACATTTTGATAATTTAACAAATTCATTATTTATAAAGCAAAGAATTAAACCAAAAAATTATAAAAATAAAGTTCTTTAAAAACTTAAAAAAGCATAAAAAAATAGAAGGAAAGTGTAGAAAATGAGTAAAATCAAGAAAAAGAAATAGAAAAATAAATACCAATTAATATATAAAATTTAAGACAATTTCTTTAAAATATAAACTTATTATAATATGAAGAAATTCTAATTAAAAATGGATATGATGATTTAGAAACTATTTTATGTTTTATATATTTTTAGAAATATATATATATAAATATATATATATATATATATATATATATTTATATATTTATAGAAATTAATGAAGAATATATGACAGAATTATAAATACCAATAGGACATTAAATTAAAATATAAAATTTAATAAAATAAATTAAAGATGAATAAAAATAAAAACATATTATAATTGAAAAAAAAACTGATTTAATTGAACTTGAATGTCCTATTTAAAATATTTCATATGAAGATGAATATTATGATGAGTATTTAGATATAGAAGAAGAATAAAAAAATAATTATGGTAGTTTAAAAGATGGAACATATAACGAATAAGAATCTCGGAAATCGTTTTTAGAAGCTTTATTTGCATTTAGAAATCAGGAATTATAAGAAGAATTAGAAAACAAAATAAAATAAGAATAAGAATAAGAATAAGAACAGGAAGAAGTATAAATAAATAAGGAATCGAATATTGAATATAATAAATAATAAATTGATTAGAAAATTAAATAAATCTAAAATAAAAAAAAGAAATCAGTTAAGTAAAAAAATTAAAAAAATAAAAACTAATCTAAAAATAAAAAGATTTTAGGATGATTTAATTGAAAAAAAAATCGAAGAAAAAAATAATTATAAATATACTTAAAAAGTTTAGGAAAGAATTTCATGTTGGAATTGTTTTAAGTATGTAAAAAAAGAAGGATATAAAAAATTTTGTAGTATTTCTTGTTAAAATACATATAATTTAGATTAATAAGTAATTTTTTAACTTTTTTTAAATTAAATATAATATTTAAGACAGTTTACTTGTGAATGCGGAAAAAAATCATTAAAAAGTAATTCTATGATTATTGAAAATAAATGGGTTTGTAATGAAAATTGCATGCTTAAATTAAAATAAAAAGAATAAAATAGTAATAATAATAATAATAATAATAATAATAATAATAATAATAATAATAATAATAATAATAATAATAATAATTAAAATAATTGTTTAGATAATACTTAAAAAGATGATAATATTTATGAAAATTTAAAAGAAATTTAAGTTAATTTAAGCTTTGATGCTGATCATTTAACTAATAATAAAATATATACATTAGAAGAATTAGAGAAAAAATATTCTTTGTTTTAATTATGAAAAAATATAATTTTATTTATATTTATATTTAATAAAAATTTAATTTTAATATATAAATACTTTAATAATTTATTCCATTTTTTATTGTTATTAAATAAAAAAAAATTGTATATTAAATTTCTAAAAATTTTTAAAAATCATTTATATTTTTATTAACACATTAATTTTTTTTAAGTAAAAAAAAAAAAAAAAAAAAACGTACAGCTGCAGGATTTGAACCTGCGCGGGTAGAACCCACTAGATTTCAAGTCTAACTCCTTAACCACTCGGACAAACTGACATCTATATAAAATTAAATATAAAATAAGATAATCAATTGAAATTGGTATGTTTTTAATTTATTTAAATAAATAATATAATTTATTATAAATATTAAATATATTTTTAATATTTTTTTCAATAATTATTGTTATTTTTCATAAAAAAGGTTAAGAATTTTATATTTTTTATTTAAATATTATATAAATAAAAGAAATATCTCAATCTTTCTATATATATGTAAAAAAATATTTAATTTTAATTAAGAAATATATTTTTTATATTTATAAATAATTTGAAGGAATGAATTTCAATACTTAAAATTTATTTTATTATTATTAATACTTTTAAGTAAATAAATAATATATATAATTTTTTTTGTAAATGATAAAACTATTAAAAGAATATTTTTTCTTATTTTTCGTTTTTTATTTTTTATTTAATAAATAATATTATTTAAAGAAATTGTTTATTTTAATATAATTTTGTTATTAAAATATGATTTATTTTATTAATAAAAAAAAAAAATCATATTCGAAGTATAAAAATATAGGCAAACTTCATTTTATCTATAATAAAAATCTTTATTTCTAACAATAAAATTATATATTTACTATAAACAGCAGGGTGGCGAAGTGGAATCGCGTTGGGCTCATAACTCAAAGGTCGGAGGATCGAAACCTCTCTCTGCTAATTTTTTTAGTTTATTTAAAAA
>NW_004087135.1:0-4027 GCF_000220395.1 Ichthyophthirius multifiliis
TTTTTATAGAGATATTTTATTTTATTTTTTATGTGAAATTTTCAATAATTTTAGCATTAAAAACCAAAATAAATTGATTATTATATAAAATATATTAATAAAATAGAATAAAAAAAAATTAAAAATAAAATAAAAAGTATAAAAAAAAAATATGATAAATAATATAAAAATAAAAAAAATAAATAATATAAAAATAAAAATAAATAAATACTATTAAATTAAAAAATTAAAAGATTTATATATTAAAAAATAAAAAGGTTTTATTATTAAAATATGAATTAAAAAAAAATATTTACATAATTATAATTTATTTTTCAATATTAATTTTTTATAAATTATATTTTAATATGATATAATAGAAAATTAATAAAAAAGAAAAAAAAAATTATGTATAATAAATAATAAAAAAAAAATCTAAGATATTAAGAAATAAAATAAATATAAAAAAAAAAAAAAATTTTTAGTTTTTTAATAATATTTATAAAATATTCTTATTTAATATGTATTTTATAATATTTTTATTAAATATATATATATATAAAATTAAAAATTTAAAAAATATAAAAATTATATTTTATTTATATCATAACTATAAATAGAATAATCTTTATTAAAAAATAATATAAAATAAAAAAAAAAATTAAAAATATTATAATATATATCTAAAAATAATTTTATAAAATAAATTATATTTTGTAAATAAAGTAAAATTAATTTTAAAATAAAATAAGTAATAATAAAAGATTATATTAATAATTTATATTAAATTAAAATTAAAATTTATATTTTTATGTTAAAGAATATAAAAAATTAGGTATTATTAAATAAAAATATTATTATAAATATATAAAATTAAAAAAAATATATAATATATAATATATAATATATAATTTACAATTTTTTTTTATAATTTTGTAATATAAATATTTTATAAAAATAATTCACTAGTTAATTAATATAAATTTTATTTAAATAAAAATCAAATTAAATAAAATATAATATAATTCTTTTTTAAAATATATATTAAGATTTATTTTTATAAGTAAAAAATAATATTTAATGTTTTAATTTTTTTTTATTATTTTTTAATTTTTTTATTTTTATTAAATTCTACTTTTACAAGTACTTTTATATTATAACTATTATTATCTAGATTATCAACAGAAAATCTTTTTAAATTTTCAACGCAATATTAGATATCTTTTAAAATCATTTCTGTCTTTTTTTTAAGCATCTTTAACTGCTATAGCTATTAGATTATTTTAGTTTTTTATATTTATTCATCACCAGGAAAGTATTTTACAAAATCAACATTATAAATCTAATTTCAATAGCAGTTTTAATCACCCATTCAGCCTTTTCTTATTCAGAAGATTTTACTTTAATCTAATTATTAACTCTATAGAATAACCACTAGTAAAAATATTTAATTTATCATCTTTTTTATTAATTCTTCTAATATTTTATTAAAACCATCGTTATTTTTTTAAGAGCCTCTGAAACTACTTCATCTTTAGTTTCATAAAAAAAAAAAAAATTAAGATTTTTTAAATTTGTAGAAGCTTTTCTATCTATATCTATAGATCAGACATATATTTTTACTTTTATTAATATAAGCATTTTTAATCTTTTATCTTCTTATTATTATGATCGTGATTGTGATTATGATTATTATTATGGTTGTTATATTTATGATTCTAATTATGATTTGATTATTATATTAATATTATTAAGAACAATAACGATAGTTTTCATGTTTTTATTTAGTCCATTATTTTATTAAAAATGTAAGTTTTTATATTTATTTATATATCATTTTATAAGAACAATATTTTATTTTTTATTCGGAATTTTCTGTAATTTTAATTTCTAAAAATAAAATAAATTTTGGATTTTTTAGAATAAATTTATAAAATATAAAAAATAGTATAGAACAAATTATAATCACAAAATAAAAAAATTAATTATAAGTTAAAAACAATAAAACTGAGATATAAAAAAAAAATCCTATAAAACTATATAATAAAAAATTAATTATAAAAAAAAAACTAATAAATAAAAAAAAATCATAAAAAACTATAAATAAATAATATAAAATCATAAAAATCTATAATAAATAAATTAATAACAAAAATAAAAAATAAACTAAATACAAAGAAACAAAAAATAAAAATTATATTAATATAAGTTTTTTTAAGGTTTTAATGATAAAAAAAATTATTATTTATTTTTATATATTTATAAATTATTTTTGTATTTAGTTTTCTTATTTTATTTTATATATAATTTTTGATTCTAAAAATAAAATAAAAAAAGGATTTAACAAAATAATTATATAAAATAGATTAAAGATATCAAAAGATTAATAGAAATCAATAACTAAATTTAATTGATAAATTAAATAAAATAATAACAAAAAAAATGAATTAAAAGTTATTATTATTATAGAAAGATATTTTAACGAAAAATATTACTATAAAAATATAAATTCATGAAATATAATAAAAAAATATTAATAAATAAAAAAACATATAGTTTTAATAAAGAAAAAAAAAATATTTTATAGAATTATATATATTATATTTAAAATGACAAAAATAAATATAAAGTACGTATTTTATAAAAAAATTATTATATAGAAAAAATAAAAATATAAATAAAACAAAACCAGAAATTAATACTGTAAATATAATAAATAGCTAATATAATTTTAAAAAATAGAATTAAAAAAATTTAAGCCATTATCATTTATTTTTATTTAGAAAAGATATATTTTTTTAATAATTATAAATAATTATTTTTATTAAAAGATATTTTTTTTATTTTATTTTTTAATTTAAGTTTATAAATAAAAATATAATCTCAAATTAAGAGAAGAATTAATTTAATTTTTTTAAAAAGGATTTAAACTATATTTCATTTCAGTTTCTAAATATGAAATATTTATTTATTAATTTTTTTTTACCATATAAATTTTAATAATATTTTTTTTAATATAATAAAATACATTCCCAATTATTAAACACTTATAATAAATAATAAAGTCCCATAAGCACATCAGAAAAGTGAATTTTTATTTTTCCTACATTATAAAAAGTTATAATAA
This sequence comes from Ichthyophthirius multifiliis, assembly GCF_000220395.1. Classification (NCBI taxonomy): domain Eukaryota; phylum Ciliophora; class Oligohymenophorea; order Hymenostomatida; genus Ichthyophthirius; species Ichthyophthirius multifiliis. The sequence goes on from NW_004087135.1 coordinate 3,107, forward strand.
TAATATAAAATAAATAGGATATTCCTAAACATATATTTATCTTAAAATTTAAGATATTTTTTAATAAATCTATTTGAATTTTTTTTTTTTTATTTTATTATTTTATATTATATATATATATATATTTGTAAAAGAATTAAATATTTTAATGTTTATATCATAATGATATTTAATAATTATTATTTTTTTAATATTTTTTTAATATAAAATATTATAATTTTTCTTTTCGTTTTCTATCTTATATATTAGATTTAATTCGAGTATATGGATTTTATCTAATAAAGATTAATAATGGTTTTTAAATGACAACTTATTCGATTTTTAAACTAATTCTTGATTTTTAGATGATAATTAGACTAATTTTATTTTATGTTATTAATAACTGAGTAATTATTCGGCTTTTAGGCTCTCTATTGCTTTTAATATAAATATATTTTATATTTATAATCAGAAGAAACACCTTATTAAATATAAAATATTAATAAAAAGTTAACATTAATTTCTTCTTTTAATCAGGTCATTATTTTTAACATTTATTAATAATAAAAGACATAGTTTTAAATATTTAAAATCTTTTTTTAGAACAATTAAATATAAATAAATTTATATCTAGTTTTTTTATGTAAATCATATTATTTAAAATAATAAATTCAAGATAAAATAATATATGTATTTTATAGGCTTTGTTAATAAGCTTAAAAAAACTAAAAATCAATTACATCAATATAAAAAATTTATAATATAAAATATAGATTAAAAATATTATTAATTTTATTTTTAATGTATAAATTTTTTTATAAAATATTAAGTATAAATTTGATTTTATAATTTTATGATATTAAAATTATTTTTGGTTATTTTATTTTTTGTAATATTATTATTCTGTAAAATTTTAAATTTTTATAGACATTCTATAAAAAA
>NW_004087133.1:0-4025 GCF_000220395.1 Ichthyophthirius multifiliis
GAGACGAATAAACAGGATCTTTTAAAACTTAAAGATTTTAAGATTTATATCCAGTTAATGATATTTAATTTAATCCTAAAAATGAATAAGAACTTGCAACTTTTGGTTCTGAAGGAAAAATAGTATTTTTTTTTATTTTATTTAAATATTTACAATTATTAGATTTTTTGGGATTTTACAAATAAATGTAAAATAAAAGATATGGTTTTGAAATAATCTATTAGTACTACATGTCCTTCGTTTGATGGAGAATTTTTGGCATTTGGACTTGGATATGATTGGAATTAAGGCTTATATGGAGTTGGATAGTATAGTCCTAGTATAAATGTGATTTCATTTTAATTTTAAAAATAGAAAAATAGAAAAAAATATGTAAAGATTTTTAAAATATAATAATAATGTATAAATTTCTAACTTAAAAATTTTCTATATTACATACAATATATATATATAGTAATTAAAAATTAATTAATTAGCTAATAGAAATTATAAATATATATTATATTAAAATAATAAAAAATATTAAAATAAAACTAAGAATTAATTTAATATAAAAAAAAAGAAAATAAAAATACTAAAGTTAAAATATTTATATAAATTTCAATAATAAAGTAAAATTATAAATATATATATAAATATATATATATATATATATATATATATTTTATTATATTAATTATAAAAAATTAATTTTTTCACTCATTTTATTAATAATTTATAAATATAAAAATTTCTGTATTTTATATATATTTAACCTTTAATTAATTTATAATATATATTAAAAATAAAAAAATTATTATAAATTCAATATTTAAATTTATATATAAACTTAAAATAAAATATAAATTTATAAATATATATTAAAATATATAAAAATATATATAAAAATATTTAATTAAATTTAAATATAATTTAAAATAAAATAAATAATATTTATTTATAAATATTTAAAAAATAATTATATTTTATATGTATATATATATATATATATTAATATATTAATTTATTTAAATATTCTTTTAATATATTACTAACATATTATATATAATTTAATTTTTTTTTATTCTAAATTTAATTTATAATATTAGTATTTTTTTTTTTTTTTTTTTTCTTAATAATTTTTAAATTATTTTTAGTTTTAATATATATTTTTTTTTATTTTCTTTTTCTTTCTTCCAATTTTTAATAAATTTACTAAAAATATCAAAAAATAAGTTTGAAATTTTCTCTTTTTTATAATTTTTTTTATTTTAGATTTTAAAAATATTTATTTAATAATAAATAATATAATATGAATAAATTATTTTTTTTTATATAATTTAATAATTGAAATTATTTTTCTTTTACCAGATTTTATTTAATATTAAGCTTATAAAAAATCTTTGTTATGGATTGTATTTTAATTTAATATTTATATAGATTATTTATTTTTATTATTTATCAATTTTAGATAATTTAAATATTATTATTATTTTTTATACTAATCTTTGTTTTATAGTTATTACTTTTTGCTTAATTATTCACTTCTTTTTATTCAATATAATTTATTTTTATTTATTAAATTATTTTCAAATTTCCTAACATTTCACTTGTTTATAACTTTTTCTTTGGTATTTTTACTAATTTTTACTTGTTTATTTTATATTTTTTTATTCTTTTTAAACTTTCTACTTTTTTGTTTGATATTGAAGATAAACATTGATATTGAAATTGTGTTTTGAATTCTTCTTTATATAGGTATAGATTAGAATATTTTCTTATTATTTCAAATTTAAAATGTTTTAATTATAAATCACTTATTAATAATTTTAAAATTATTTTTTTATAATAACATTCATTTAAGTTAATTAATATATATATCTTTTTTTTTATTATAATTTTACCTTAAAAATCAAATATTTTAATAAAAAAAGCAAAGATGATCAATACCAAAAAAAACAAAATTATATTAAAAACTTAAAAAAACACAAGTATAATTATAATTTAAAAAATAAAAATAAAAAATTTAGTTGAAGAAACTTCTACCTGCATAAAATATTTAATATTAATATTTACAGCAAGTATAGGCATAGGAGGATTTTATAATATGGGTTTTCAATCATATATAAAAAAGCAACTTACATAATAAATGAATATGTCATCATAATAATATTTATATTTAGTTTTAATAACTCCTCTTCCAAACATAATATTATCATTATTATCTCCATTTTTAATTGAAAGAATAGGAATAAAGAAATCATTATTATATTTATGTTTATTAATGGTAATAGGATAATCATTATGTTTAGTATCAGTATATATTAAATACTACAATTTATTACTAATAGGCAAGTCAATATTTATGATTGGATAAGAAATCGTATATGTCCCGTAAACATATATATTTTCAAAATGGTTTAAACAAAAAGGATTAACATTTGCATTTTCTACTGGTATTTTCGCTAATAAGATTGGAAATGCCTTTTCTGGAATTTTATATCCCTATTTATTTGATGTAAATCAAAGTTTGGTTCTTCCTTTTTTTGTAGGATGCTTAATTTGTGTATTTTCTTTTTTTGTGCTCTTTTGGTGGCTTTTCTTGATAAAACCTCTGATTTTTAGTAAGAAAATAATAAAAACAAAAGCTTATAAGAAACATTTGATAGCTTTAAATTCAAAAGCTATATTTTCTGGGTTTATAGTATTTAATCTTTATTAATCATTGGAGGATTTTTCTCTTTCAATAATTTCTTATAAACTATTCTTATTAAAAAGTTTAATTTCCATTAAACTACAGCAGGATAGATAATTTCTATACCTTTTTGGATTTCTTTTATTTAACCTGTATTCGGATTAGTAACTGATTATATTGGTAAAAGAGTTTTTGGTTTGATTTTCGCAGGTTTATTAGGACTTTCTACAATGCTTGTGCTTTATTTTGGATAAGAAAGTTTGTTTTTGGTTGTTTTAGCTTTAATTATCTTTGGATTATATTTAACAACTGCTACTACTTATTTATATCCTACAATTCCTTTATTATGTAATCATTATAATCATAATTCTGCTATAGCAATTAATTCATGTTTTAGAAATATTGGATTTTCCATGCTGTCTTTTGTAGGAGGTATTATAATTGATGGAAAGGAATATAAGATTTTTAATATTGTATATTATAATTTAATCATGTGCCTATTTTTTGCTTTTTGATTTATTTACTTGATTTTAAAAAGGAGGAAAGATAAACTCTAAAAATCCTTAAACTTTTGGAAAATATTATAATGATGATAAACTTATTGAGTCTATAGATAATTGAGCATTTTTTTAATTGTTAATAATATATAAATAATTTAATAAAAATTGTTTGTTTTTATAAAATAATTAGTTCAAATATTTTAATATTTTTAAAGAAAAGATTTTATATAGTTAATAGTTTAGTATTTTATAAATTCGTATATTTTATTATAGTGTTTTTATATATATTTAATATAGATTTAATTTTTAAATAAAAAGATTTAAATTTTTTTTTCATTTATATGTATTATATAAGATAATTAAAATCTATGAATAGATGATTTAATAAAATGTAAATTTAATTTAATAAATAAAAAAAAAAAATTAAATAATAAAATGTAAAAAATTCATAAATCCAATTTTATTATGATTATATATAAAAAATAAACTAGAAAGGAAATTATAATAAAGGAATATCATAATATTTTAAAAAAATGCTTATAAATAAAAAAATATGACAATATATTAGGTGATTATTTATAAAATGAAATTAAATAAATATATAAATCATAAAAAGAAGAAATTAAAATTAATAAAATTATTAATTTTTTAGAAAATAATAGTAAAAATTAAGATATATTAAATTAAATTATATTCGATTTTTAAAAAAAAATTGAATAACCATCTAAAAGTACAATATTTGCAATAAGATGTGCATATTAGTAATCAGGTTAACCAAAAATATTATACTTGTAAAAATTATTAAAGAATAAATCATTAAAAACATAAAGAACTGTTATTAAAGATAATTT
>NW_004087131.1:0-3766 GCF_000220395.1 Ichthyophthirius multifiliis
CAGAATATATTTTTATTTTTAAGGTTTTAAAATTAAAATAAATAGTAGATATATTAATATATATATATATATATATATTATTTTAAAATAAATATTTTTTATATAAAATATTTTTATTATTATTTTATGGTATTAAAAAAATATTTTTTCACCAAATAAAAAAANAATTAAAAAAATTTTTTTTAAGTTTTATATAATTAGAAAATATAGACAATAAAATATGTTTAAATTAATTTTTATTTTAATTAGCCTATAAAAATAAAAGATAAAAATATAATATAAAATTATTTGAATATATTTATATATATATATACTTATATATTTATATTTTTATTAAGTTTTTATAATAAATTTTATATTAAAAAAAATTAAAATGTAAGTTTAATTATAAATATTTTCATTTATTTTCTTATTGTTTTTACTATATAAGATGATTTTTAATAAGGTAAATATAATATTTTATATTTTATTAAATTATATTCTATTTTTTTTTAAAATATTTTAAAGTTTACCAAAATATTATTTAATGTATTGAAGATAAATCTAATGAATATTTTAATAATGATAAAAATTAATTGTCTGTGTAATGTACTATAGAATTATTAAAATTTGATGATTGCTTTAAATCATTTGATAAAAATTAATTCCTTAAAAATTAATTGAATTAAATATATAGAATGTTAATTACTAATAAAGATTATTAATGGACTACAAATAATCCACATAAAATATAAAAGATGATTTAATTAAATGTGGAAATGATATTTAAGATTCATAAGCTAAAGAATTTATCAGAAATATTAAATAATGCACAAGTACTTATATATTTAAATAATTATCGTTTATTTATTTAATTTTAATAGATAATTCGAATCTTTCTAAATTTATTTCTAGTTTTTTTTCTTTATTAGTATTGTTGATTATATAATGATATATTTTTAATAATACTTTTATTAAATTTTTTCATATAAATTTATTTAATATATTTTTATTTATTTGTTTGTTTCTTAATATTTTTTGTAAATTTAAATAAAAAATTAAAAAATTTATAATATTATTTTTGTTATAAATAATAAAAGTAAATTTATATTTAAAAATAATATATATTAATTTAAAATAAAAAAATTAGGTTTTTTTTATAAAAAATAAAAAAATAAATATATATATATATGTTTATAATAAATATTTTTGTTATAATGTATATATTTAAATATATATATATATTTATATATTTACATTAAATCATTAATATATTTTTTAATTTATTTATTTTATATTAAATTAAATTTATTCCTTATTATCATAATATTTAATAAAGTTAAATAAAGAAAATTTGTTTATAAAATTAAAATATAACATAAATTATAAATATTTTAAACATAACAATTAAAAATATTTTTTAAATTATTTGATTTTTTAAAATTCTATGAATTCTAAAATAATTATATATTTTTATTAAAAAATAAAAAATGTTTATTTAAGAAATTAATGATATAGTAATAATTGATGAAATAGTAATAAATTTAATTTATAAAAGTTTTATGGATTTATAAAACTACGATATTAAAATTTCTGAATTATATTAATATTAAAATGTCGTAAATAAAATTTATATATTAATAAATTAATATAAAAAATTATTAAAATTTTAAAACATAATATTTATAAATTAAAATATTTATATTAAGAATAATTTTAACAAAAATAAATAGACAACAATTTATTATTAAAAAAAAAATGTCTATAATTTATATAAATAAAAATTTTGACATTTAATATAAATATATATTAATAAAAACAAAATAATATATATATATATTTATTATATTATTTTGATTATAATTTTTTATATTAATATATATATTCTCACTATTTTAAAAATTTTTTTATTAAAGAAAATAATAAATAATTACTAATTATAATTCATATTAAATATATTAATTAAAAAATTTAAATATTAAATATAATTTTTATTTTATAAAATTTCAAAATAATAATAAAAAATATTTATTTTATTTTTTAAATAAAATTAAATTTATTAATTTCTTCTCTATTTTTTTTGTTTATTATTTTATTTATTTATAATATTTAAAGAAATAGTTTCTTCTTTAAAATTAAAAAATAAATATTAGTAATTTCTTAATTTTAATTTAAATATCTTTTATTTAAAATTTAATTTTTATTGATTTAGTTTGATTGATTCTTTTCAAAAAAATAATAATAAATATATATTTTAAGAATAACAAAATTGGCTAATATTATTAACCCAATAATATATATTTTAATATAAAAATTATTATAAATATATTATATTTTTATATATTTATATAATTATTTTTATTAAATAAAAATAACTCTTTTATTTATTTATTTAATTTTATTTAGTATTATATTTGGTTATAATTAACCTTTTTATAAATAAAAAATTAATAAAAATAATAAAAAATGATAAATTAATAGCAATATTATGATCCGTATAATTACCCTACATTAAATAAAAAAGACACTATGTATTTATAAAGCCTAAGTAAATAATCAATTTTTTTTTTTTTCTTATTCTTTTTTATTTTATGAAATTCCAATAAACAAAAAATAATGGCTATATATTTTACTTAATGGCCTTTTTTTAATTTCATTGATATGATAAATGAAAAATATTCATAATTAATATGATATAATACACAATAAAATAAAAATAATATGAATAAATTTTATATAAATTTGATATTAATAAAAAAATATAAAAAGACGATAAAAATGATAATTATTATAATGGATTTTCTCATAAAAGTTTACCAAAAAGAATCAATAAAGACTATAATTTAAACATATAAGATATAAAAGGTATTATAAAATAAATACATCAAATAATAAAAAAAATATATATAAAAAAAATTCTATATACACAAAATTATACATTTATAAAAATAAATCTCATAAATATAAAAAGGAACTTAATCAATATTTAAACATGTATAAAAGAATAATAAGCCTGAATTTAATTTAAATAATAGAGACATATAATATTCAATACCTCGTCCTTTATTATAATATTAAGAATTTTCCAATAGACCTAATTTCGTTTTAGAAAATAAAGATATTTAAGGCACTTAACCTAATATAGTAAAATTTTAATCAAAAAGAAATTATTGTAATCCTTTATAACCAGTTTATTTTCTTTCAAAAGTACGTTAATTGGAAGAAGAAATTCCTAAATTTATAAAAGATAATATGTATATAGGTGTAAATATATATTATCTTATTAATTTATTTTTTTTTAAATAAAAATAGGATATTGATGGGGCTTAATGTAAAAAAAAATTATAACTTTTAAAAAATAATTACCGGAAATTGAAAAATCGAAACCAAAAAAAAGTTTTTTTCCAAAAGATTATATAGATTCTTTAAAAGTAGATGATATTAATTAGAAAAAATACCTCATATAAAATAAAATGAAGTGTAATAAAATTTTATAGAAGGCTCTTAATCAAAAATTGTACATAAGTTTTTAAAAAGAGAATATGATCCTATGTAAAATAATGATATATAAGGAAGTCAAGTTGGATATTTAAATAAAAAAAAAATATATTGAAAATAGAGATAATTTAAATAATAACGATATATAAGAAAGCAAAGCAGGAAGTAAACAAAATAAAATAAAAACTAATAGATGTGTAAATCCTTTAAATCCTGATTATAAAATGCCTGGTTATTCAGAATGCAATAATAAATAAAGCGGTTTTATAGCAAAATGAATTAAACACTG
>NW_004087129.1:0-3966 GCF_000220395.1 Ichthyophthirius multifiliis
TATATATATATATATATTTTATATTTTATATATATAAATAATTATTTTTTCTTTTTATTTATATGTATATTATATAATTATATTAATATAAACATAATATTTTTATTTCTAGTTTTTATTTTTATTATCGAAAATGTTTTATTTATAAACACATAAAGCTTTAAATTTAAATATAAACTTTTATTTATTTTTTATTATATAAAAATATTTTTTTACTTAATTTAAATAAATTAAATTAATAATTATTAAATATTAATACTATATTTTTTTTTATAATAAAATAACATATTGTTTCTTTTATCTTTATTAATAATTGAAAAATGAAAATACAATTATTACTAATTTTATATATTTATTTTTATTAATATTATTTTTTATTTTTTATTATTTAATAACATTAATAAAATATATATATAAATATTAATATAAATCTATTTATTAATTTATGTCTTTTTATATTTATTAAATTATATATATTTAAAGAGAATATATTTAAATTAATTTATCTTTTAATATAAAATATTTAAATCTTTTATAAATAATTTATTATAAAATTCATTATACTAAAGTTATATAAATTATTATAAAAATATATAGTTAAATATATTAGAAAGTATAAAAATATTATAATAAATAAAAAAGTTTTCAAAAATAATTTAAAGTTAATTATAAATATAATAATATATATATTTATAATTCTTTAATAATAATTTGGAATTAATTAAAAAAATAAAGTTTATCTATATTAAAAAAAATTATATTTAAATTATTTTGTTAATAATTTTATAATTATATAAATTTACTTTTATAATAAATAGCTGCTATTTAAATTGTTTTATATAAATACATAAGTAAATATATATGAAATATTTTTTATTTTTTTTAATTAATGAAATTTTCAAATGTAATTTATAATTAAAAGCATGTATAATAATTATAAAGTTATTTAATTTAAATAAGCATATATATATATATAAATTTATATTATTTTTTTTAAAAAAATAGTGAACATTATATTAAATAAAAATATATAATATTATTTACGTTTAAAAATATAAATTATTAATTACGTATAAAATAATATTCTATTTCTTAATTATTATGTTTAATAAAATTTTATTTATATATAAAATAAAATATAACAATAACTAATAAATATATAAAAAAATAAAAACTAAATTATAGTAATAAAAATAATGTATAAACAATAAACACTAATTAGTATCTTAATATTATTTACTTTCACCAATTTTTAAAGTCTATAATAATAAAAAAATGAAATAAAATGTCCTTATTAAGATTGTGAATAATGTAATTAATTAGGATGCACTTAATATAATTAAGGTTATTATTTAGACTAATATTATAAAAAATGTGTTTCATGCCATTATATATAAAGTAATTGTTAAACTTGTACGGAAGATATTTGCCTCGAATGTCTTCCTGGGTTTAAATAAGATAGCATATTAAATGCATGTATTTTATAATCTTATAGTGTTGATAGAAAATATGAAGAAATATGCCCTTTTGAATGCTAAGAATGTAGTTAAGATGGAGAATGCACCTAATGTAAATTAGTTTAATATTTCGATGAAAGACATAAATAATGTGAATTTTGTCTTAGTACATAATTAAATTGTAATGTATGTTCGGAATAAGGTTGCATTTAATGTAGTACTATATATTAACTATATTATAATTAAATAACATGTGTTAGATTTCCTTATAATTTTTTAAAAAATTAATTATAATGTCCTTAAGAATGTTAATAATGTAGTGCAGAAGGTGTATGCACATAATGTAAATATGTTTTTTATTTCGATTAAAAAAGTTAATAATGTGAACTTTGTAATAATAAATTAAGTAATTGTCATGTTTGCACAGAAAAAGCTTGTATCGAATGTCTTCCTGGATTTTAATTAGATAATGTTTCAGGATCATGTACTTTAATACGACATGAATAAAATGAAATATAATGTCCTTATGAATGTTTACAATGTGATTAAGATGAAGTATGCATTTAATGCAGTTACGGTTATTATTTACAATAATAAAATTAATAATGTTTTCTTTGTGTTAATTATTTTAATAATTGTTTAAACTGTAATGTAGATTTTTGCATCGAATGTCTACCTGGATTTTAATTAGATATTAATGCAAAATCATGCACTTTTATATACAGTGGTGATGGATAAGATCAAATATAATGCCCTTAAGATTGTGAATAATGTAATTAAGTTGGAGTATGCACTTAATTTAAATCAGTTTATTATTTGAATTATTAAACATAATAATGTTTTCTTTGTCTTAATAAATTTAAAAATTGTCTGAATTGTAATGAAGATGCTTGCAAAAAATGTATTCCTGGATTTTACTTAGATAAAATTTCAAAATCATGCAAAAAATTGAATAATGGAATTATGCATGTAGTTTTAGGAAAAAAATATATTATAATAGCTTTTAAGGAGTATTAGTTTTTGTAATTAGTTAAACTTTATTCGGATTATTAATATGAGAATTTTTCAAATAAAGCAATTTAAAATTTAATATCTTATTAATATAATAATATTCTTTTTATAATTAACTAACTTAATAAAAAATGTAAAAATGTTAAAAATTATTTAATGATTAATTGTTTTAAAAAAATGAATTTAATAAAAAATTATATTAGGCTATTATTTTTTAATTAATCGTAGATAAATATATATAATATTTAATATATATAATAATTTATAAATAAAATTTATAATATAAAAATTTTATAATAAAATTAATAAGAATTTAATTTTTTAAATATAAGTTGAAACTTTAATATTATTTATTATTTTATACCAAATATTAAAAATAATTATTAGATAAAATAAAAAAACAAATCTAAAGTATTTAAATTCATTAAAAATTATAAATTATTATTATAAAAAAAAAAGAAATTTTGAATTAAACCTAAAAATAATTAGTTAAAATAAAGTATTTGATTATAAGATTTTATATAATATTTTATTAATTAATATATATTATAATTTAATAATTTAAAAAATATCCAACATAAAATAAATATTATAAAATTTTTATTATATTTTTTTTAACTATATTATTATTATTATATTTATTATTATTATTATTATTATTATTATTATTATTATTTTTTTATTATTATTATTTTTATTTCTATACAATTCTTTTTTATAACAATAATTATAAAATAATTTTTTTATTTTTATTATAAATTATTAAATATATTTTTTATTTTTATACCAATATTTATATATATATTTTTTTTGATAATCAATTATTATTTTATTTTTAATGTTTAATTATTTTTATTTTTTTTATTTTCTATAAACATATATATTTTTTTTAAGTTTTTTATTTTTTTCTTGTTTTTTAATTTTTATCTTTTAATTATAATTTATCAAATTCAAGATTTATTTTATTTAAAAATCTATATTTTTTTTATTAAGGTTTCATTTATTGTTTTTAATGTTATTTAAATAAACAAAATAATAAATATATAAATTACAAATTTTATACTCTTTATAAAAGCCTTTTGGGTTTTTTAAACTAAAGTCATTATTTAAACAAACTTAATTTAGTATTTAAATGAATCTAAATAAATTAAATTATCATTATGATATTAATTATTAAAATAAAGTCATAAAAAAAAGTTATATAATATAAATAATATTTAATTATTTAAAAAAATTAAAAAAGTTTATATAAGATATTTTTATTTATTTATATTTCTTTTTTTTTTAAAAAAATACATTATTACTTTATTCAGTATTTCTTTTTATAAATCTTTTTAATATTTCCTTTATAAAAATGGGTAAAAATAATATATAAAACTAAATTCGAAATAAAAAAAAATACTCGAAGAATAAAATTATAAAAAATATCAGATATTTTAAAAATTTATATATCAAGAAAAGAAAAATTCCTAACTTAACTTATATAGAATTTAATTTA
>NW_004087126.1:0-4129 GCF_000220395.1 Ichthyophthirius multifiliis
TCCTATTCACAAATTTTACGATACAATCGAATTTGTAGAATATTAAATAAATATTGATCTTTCTTTCTTTTATTTCGATCTTTTAGGCAAAAAATTCGACCTAAAAAACTCACTTAAAGAAAACGAAAATTAAAAAATATTGTTAAAATAAGGCATTCAGGTCAATCTAAAAGGAAATACTTTTGTATTTTTGGCATATTATAAATCTGTAGTTAAATCTTAAAGAACAACAGCGCCTTTAAGGTTTATTATTCTAATTTTACTCTTAAAAGTCTTGATTCCAGTACTATTTTTAGTCTATAAAAAAGTTAAGATAAATATATTTGTAGTAGTGGCTATTACAGGGTTTTATATTTATATATCTAATGCATGGTTTATAACCTTAAATAATCAAGATTTAAAAAGAAGAATTTAAGTTTTATAAAATATAAATTAATTAATAAAATTTACATAAGGCGAAAAAAATACTTTTAAAGTTTTAGGAAAGCACTAACATGATAATAAACTAGACATAACATGTCCTTAAAGTCTTGAAACATGGGATAATATGAGAAGGATATGTTAATAATTAGATGTAAAAAATACATAGAGAATAGAAATAAGCTATATTTTTTTAGGTTATTATATATTTAAATATATAATTATATTGAAATATATATTAGAAATTGATATATATATATATATATACATTTATATATATATATTTATATATAATATTTATATTTATTTATTTATTTGAATAGGTCTTTATTATATTTTTCTTATACTTTTGTGTGCATCTTTATATGGAGACTTCGATTTTATTATTTCAAAAGAATCAGAATATTAAGATCCAATAGTTCTAATTCATATAAGTATAGATTTTTTACTAATTACATTATTTTTCTTTATTAGAATTTATGATGGGGATTAATTTAATAATTTGTATAGTGATTAATAAAATCTTATTTAATAGATTATTAATGCATATGATGATTTAAACTGTTTGTATGATATTTATTTTAATGAAAAGTCTAATATAAGGTCACGTATGTATGAAAATATAATTTAAAAAATATAAGATAGATCTATTTAGTGTATTTTAGAGGATAAAGCCCTTAATGGTAAAAAATTTTTGAATGAAAAAGAATTTTAAATTGAAACTATTACTAATAATATTTTAAATCTTAAAAAAATAAAAAGCTAAATCATTTAAGATTACAATTTTTATTAATTTAAACTTTTTGGGATTATTCCTTTGGGATTTTTTGAAACTTTAACAACTTTAGTTATAGGATTTATATCAATTTCACCTATTATAATAAAAAAATAATAGATAAATTTAATGAATATTAAAGTGAATAATGATATTAATAATTATTTTTTTAGTTATAATAAATATTTTAAAATTAATTTCATATATATAATAAAAGTATAAATAAATTTATTATAAATTTTAATTAATTTCTTTATAAAAATTATTTTTTATTAAAACAAAAACTAAAATCTAAACTTTTAAAAAATTAAAAACATAAAAAATATATAATTAAATATAAATAAATAAATGGGTTGTTGTGTTTCATAAAATTATAATGATTCAAATTAAATAAATTGCATAGATAAGGTATTGAAAAAAAGAAAAAAGAAATAAATAAAATAAAATAATAATAATAATATTTAATATTTTATTTTATTTAATATTATAAAAATAAAAAGAATTAAATAGATTAATTAGATGAAAAATATTCGGATTAATTATTTTCATTTTTTTTTTAGCAGAAATTATTAAATAATAAAATAAATAAATCTAAAAATGAAATAAATATTAATAATATATAAAAAAATTAAAATAATAATGATAATAATAACAAAGATGATAGACAATTTAATAATAATAATAATAATAATAATAATAATAATAATAATAATAATAATAATAATAATAATAATAAAAATAATAATAATTATAGTAACAATAATATTACATAATATAAATAATAAACTTAAAATAGTAAAAATATAAAATAGGATAAATTAAATTAAATGAGTTAAACAGATATAAGCCTTAATATTGTATTTTATTTTTTATTTTAATTTATTTCGTTTTTTACATTTATAGTAAAACGAAGAAGTTGCTTAAAATGATGACAATGAAAATAATTTTGTATAAAATAAATTATATATATATATATATATATATATTTATTAGATAATTGCATATAATTTAAATATAATAATAAATAAAAGTAAATGAAATCATTTTCAGACGTAAAAAGTAATGAAGACTAAAGCGTTATAAAAATAATTTAAAACTTAATTTAGTAATAAATTTTATAAATATATATAAATTATTATTAAATATATAATAGCAAATCTAATACATATAAAAATTAAATATTTTTTAACAATTATTTATTATTTTTAATTATAAATAGTTTAAATTAATAAAATATGAATGAATGAATAATAAATAATTTTTACTTTTTTTATTTAAAAAAAAAAAAAAAATTTTAAGAAAAAGATAATAATAATTCAATAACCTTAATAAAAAATAAAATTATACATAAAATATTATTTAATATTAATATATATTTATTTATATTTAAATATATATATATATATATAATATAATTATTTTAGAGAAAATAAAAAATACCTTTATTTATTTATAAAAATAAATATTAAAAAAATATATATATATTTACAAATAAAATAAACTCAATTTTCTTTATTACATACATTAGAGATTGAATACCTATATTTTCTTTAAGGAACAGATTTTCTCAATTCATTTTAATTTAGCTCTTATATAGCATTAAAAATATCTTAATTTCCTAAGCAAAAAGCTTTAAAAATAACATGTTAAATATCGATACCACAATTAAAATTTTATTTTTATTATAATTCCCTATATTTTCATCTACATTAATATCAAATTAAAAAAATCATCCCCTTAGTAATTACCTTAAACGTCTTCGAATTCCGTTAAATCATCGAAAAAACCAGTATTAATTCCCACTAAATTTCCTTCTAAATCCACTAAAGGTGCTCCACTACTACCAAAAGCTGTACTTGCTTCAAAATTAATAATGTATCCGTTTGATGCAATAATTTTGCCAAAAGAACAACTTTTGTTGCTATTTATAATCTTCTCTAAAGATATTGGCTTTGTTTTTAAAAAATCCTCAAAAATATACGTCAGATCTTCCTTTTAGAAAATATACTCACTTATCTATTAATAACTGACCATAAAAATCTCCTTTTAGTCGCATTAAATAGGCTTAAAAGGCCATATTTGGGTAATTTTAGTATTATTTTAATCCAAAAAAACCTAAAAATCATCCATTATATCCAAAATACAACAATCTACACTTGGTAAACATTGTAATTAATATAAAGGATCCAATAGAAATTACGAAAAAGTGTTTTTTTAGACGATTTCAAGTAATTTTTTCCTATATTGTAGAAATTCAAGGTTTAAAAAGCCTTAAAATATAGGTTAATTTTTGAAGAATTTATCTTCTTTTTTTAAGTAATTAAAAATCATTTATCCTAATTCCTATATAGGAAAAATTGCTTATTTTTGTAAAATTTTCGATCTTTTTTTAACTTTGAATTACCTTAAAGATTTTTTGAAATTTTCAAAAATATCTTCTTAAATCATACTCAAAAAAATAAGTCTTTCAAATTATTTTTCTTAATTATTACTCATAAAAGCATGTGCAACAGTCAATCCGTGTATTTTTTAGGGGTTTTTTTCAGGAAAAGATACTAAGGAAAATGTAGCTGTTGTTATTTCCTCGTAATCAATTATATTTTTGCCTTTTTCGATAAATATTATGATTATTTAGCCTGTTATTTTTGATATTTCGCCTATTTTTGATGTATTTATATCTTTTATTTATAATGGCTTAATTTTGCTGTTTTTAGAGATTTTAGGAAGTTGGGTCTGGAGGAGGGGTTGATCGTTTTATATACTGAAATTTGGATAAAATAAAAATTGGGTTTAATATTTGGTGGTTTAACAGGAATTTTTTAGTTGCTTTTTTTATAAAAAATATGAGGCTTTTTAAGGAACAAATTACATTTTATTTTAAATTTTGAATTTTAGTGTTTTTTTTTTTTATTATATATATATATAATAAAAGAA
>NW_004087835.1:0-4316 GCF_000220395.1 Ichthyophthirius multifiliis
TATATTTAAAAATAAATATTATATATACATATATATATATATATATATATATATATATTCTATTATTTTTTTATTATTTTTTTATTATTTTTTATTTCTTTTATTTATTACTTTCATATATTTTATTATCATAACTTTAATTTATTTTTATATACTTTTTTTATATTGTTATAAAAAACATAATATTTATATAATTATTTTATTTTTAATTATTTTTTATTTGATTTTTTATCAAATAATTAATTTTTATAACTTATAAAATTTAAAATATATTCTTTATTATAATTTTAAACAAAAACTTAAAATAATTTATATATTTTTAAAATTTATTAATATATATATTTTTTTTTTAATAATAATTAAAATTATTAAAAAATTTATTATCTTGAATATGTTGAAATAATTTTTAATTATAATCATTATTTATAATAATAATTAGCATTTATATTCTATAATTATATATAATATATATAATTATATATTAATATTAATAAATAATTATTATTTCTGTTTTTAATTATATTAAATATTTTTAATAAAAAATTATATTTGAATAAATATATTTATTAATAAAAATCTATTTAATAAATTTAACCCTAAAAAATCTAATTAATATTGTATCAATTAAATATATATATATTTATATATATATAACTTATATATTTAAAATAATTTTTTATTAATATTATTTAATTTGAAAAATCTGATATAAATTATATATTAAAATAAAAATGAGACATTGGATTATAAAACTTATATCTATAATAACAATATTTTTAATGATATTAGTAACAGGCAGTATACCTTTACGAGTTAAATCTTATAAATAAAATACTCAATTAATGTCCTTATAATCTGCATTTACAGGAGGTTTATATTTATCAATTGGAATGATTTATATTATGCCTGAAGCCTAAAGATATTTAAATATACATTACTATCACAGATTATTATATTTATAATATGATTATAATAAAGATAATTATAAAGTTTCTGAATAGAATAAACATGAATTAGATTCATTGTATTAGGAAATGATAGAAGATTATCATTTATATATAATAAGTAAAGATTAAGATACAAAAACTGAAGAGTAAAAATAGAAAGAATAATAAGATTTGATAGATATTTACAATTATGTATATAAATCAAATAAGGCAGAAGTTGCGCCTGTAAAGGTAACTTAAATTGTCCATGTTAAAAAATTTCCGTGGTCTTATTTTACAATAGTTATAACTTTTTCATTAATGCTTCTTATAGATAAAATTATTAATGGATAAAATTTAAAAGAAAATTATATAAATTTAAATTAATTATAAAAGAAGAATTCAATTAATGAAAATATATAGAATAATTAAAATAACCAATAAATAAATGAAATAAAGTAAATAATTAATGATAATAATTAATAAAAATTTGTAATTGACAATTAATTAATTAAAAGTGAATAATAAGAAACTGCTTTTTAGTAAATATAAACAGATTAAATTATTGAATATGAAAGAAAACAAACAAATTCTGCAATTGTATAAAATAAATTAGAAATATCTTAAAAATTGAGTATGTCCTAATAAAGTAATTATGAAGACAAAACACTCAAAGAAACAAAGAAAAAAATTACTTTAAATTGCTTAAAACTTTATTTATTATAAATTACATTAGGATTAAATGCTATATTAGAAGGATTGGCTATTGGGCTTGAAAATAATTGGATAAAATGTTTAATAATATTCGGAGCTGTACTTTTTCATAAATGGTTTGAAGGATTAAATTTAGGAAATTCATTGAAAAAAGCTAATGTTGATTTAAAAGTAAATACTATGATGGTTATTATCTTAGCTATTATGAATATTATAGGAATAGGTATTGGATGGAGATTATGCGAATCAAAATAATTAAATATGAGTATTTATATGAGTATAAGTGCAGGAGCATTCTTTTATGTAGCAGCTATTGAAATTTTATAATAAGAGTTTAGCTATGTAAAATATAGGTATTAAAAATTTTTGGTTTTAGTAATTGCAGTAGGATTAGTAAGCTGTTTTTGGCTTTTAGAATAAAATATATATAATAATAATTGAATTTTTAAAATTATAATTTAAATGTTATTCTTTAGCTTTTATATAAAATTAATTTTTTATTAATTTAAATTTAATTAAAATTAAATATAGAAAATTTAATTATATATAAAATAATATATGTATATATATATATATATTTAAATATTAAATATATATATATTATTAATTTATTTTTTATATTATCTATATAATTTTTTTGTACATAAATAATTTATTTTTTATATTGTTTATATAATTTAATACATACAAATTTTTTATTTATTTAAAAAATCATAAATAATATTATAAATTTATAATTTTTTATATTTTTATTTTAAATTTAAATTTAAATATTTATTATAATCATAATTTTATTTTAATTAATATAAAAAATCTTTTAATTAATTTAAAAATAAAAAATTAATATATAATTGAATAGTTTAAAAATAAAAAAATCTTATATATTATTAACTTATTAAATAATATATTTTTTTATAATGAATTAATTAAAATTAAAAAGTAAAAACTTAGATTAATAATAAAATTTTCACAATGTTGTTAATTATATTCTTTAAAGAAAATTTAAGAATTTGTATTTATGATTTATTTTCAATAGTTTATTTTTATATAATAAATTATTTCATATATTACCAGTATACTATGAAAAAAATAGAAATAAAATATTACCAATGAAAAAATACCTAAATAATTGCATATAGATATACATACTTTTATTACGATAAAAAAAATAATATTTTAGATTCCCATATTTTATAATAGTGATAAGTTTATCAATAATATTTCTAATTGATAAAGTTCATTTGGTAGTATATATTAAAATCAAAACAAACACAAGAGTTATATATTTGTATTCATAAAAATAAAAAACATGATTAAACTTAAAGAGTTTAAGTAATAAGTAAAAATTGGCAATAATTAGAAAAAAAAAGGTAAGAATAAAAAACAAAAATTACATATATTAATTTTTGAAATTGATAATTAAATAAATATAAATATTAGAAGTTAAATATTCTATATAATTTATTTATTAATTTTTTCTTATTTTTAATATTATTATTAAAAAATAAAACTATATTTAAAAATTTTATATTTTTTTTTTAATAAATAATAATATATATTATATAAAAAGAAAATAATAAAAATATATAAAATCAATTGATATTAAGAATAAATTTAGTTAAAAAATATATGAATGAATAATTTAAGTAATCTTTATAATTTTTTATTTAAAAAATATTATTATTTTATATATATAAATATATTAATATTAATATAATTAATTAAAAAAAATATTAAAAAAATTAAGCCTAATATATACATATTTATTTAGGTATAAAAATTAATATAAATTTAAGTTATTTAATTATTTATTTATCTTAAATAAATTTTAATTTATAATATATTTAAAAATATAAATTAGTATTGACATAAAAAAATTTATAATATTGAGTTAATTAATTAAGGTCAATATATTAATCAATATTTTAGTATAATAAATATAGAAGACATAAAAAAAAAAATATATAAATTATTAATTATAAACAAATTTATAAATAAAAAAAAAAAAAAATTATTTAAAATAAAAAAAAATTAAATATGTAAAAAATATTATATATTTAATAAACATATATAATAATATATATATATTAATATTATTTTATATGGAATTTAAATTATTTCTATAATAATAGTATTAAATTAATTTATAAACAAAAAAATATAATAATAATTAATTTACTTTAAATTAAAAAAAAAATTTATGTTAAATATTTAAATAAATTTTAAAATATAAAAATTATATAAATATTTATTAAAATATATATTTATATATATATTTATATATATATTATATTATATAAAATTTATTATATTTTTATTAAATCTTTTTATAATCTGTTTTGATTATTATAATAATTTTTATATATTAATTTCTTTTATATTTATATAAAAATATATTTATATTTTATTATATTTTTAATATTTTTTTATTTGATAATATAAATAAATAATTGATTATTTACAAAAATTAATTTAAAAATATTATCTTTGATTATTATTTTTAACAAAAATTTAAATAATTTATATTTATATATTTAATTATATCATATTAAATTTTAATTTCATTTTTTTAGAAAAATTTAAATAAAAGATATAAATTATTGATATTAATAATATAATTCTAAATATATATATATATATATATATTTATATATATATATATAATATTGTTATTTA
>NW_004087834.1:0-4805 GCF_000220395.1 Ichthyophthirius multifiliis
AAAATTATAAAAAAGTTTTTAATATTTATGACTAATATAAAATTAAATAAAGTTTTAGTATAGGTTAGAAAATATTAATTAATAGAAGAAAAATAACTTGTGCAATTAAAATAATTAAATTATATTCTTTAGATGGAGATACTGAAAATGTTGATAAGATGACTACTTTAATAGACAAAACAGGGAAAATTTTAAGTTAAAATTATCATTATTTGAATGCTTATATATAAAAAATACTACCTAATGATAAAAATTAAAAGATTTTAAATGATGTTTCTTAATTAAGCTCTGAAAATGAGAATTTAGTGAAGTTTAAGAAAAACAAAATAAGTCTTGGGAATTCTTAAGGTCTATAAAATACTTTAAATAATTAAAATATAAAAGCTTATGAAAATATTATGAAAAAAACAAAAAATAAGATGAGGAAAACTACTTTTTTTTAACGAAAATTAAAAATAAAATAATATAAATTTAAACAGTATTTTTTTTTTTCTATAAAAAAAAAATATATATATAAAAAAAAATTAGTTAAATTTGAATTAGATTAATATATATAGGCTTTATTAAATTATTTTTATAGAATTTCGGCTATATATAAAAGAGAAAAAAAATATATAATTTCATTTAATTATTTAAAAGAGGCTAACAAAATTGTAGATGAGATTTCATGTTATTAAGTATAAATAAATTATATAAAGATTTAATTAATAATTATAGTTTAATTTGTTTTTTTTTAATTTATTTTTTGTTAAAAAAAAAGAATATAGAAATAATACATTTATGTATCAAAATTAAAATTGCTTTGTCGAATTTTTATTATGAAATAGGAAAGTATATATAATATTATATATATATAAATGATTTTATAAATAAAATATATATTATATTTATATATCTATAATTTTATATAAAATAATTATTTTAAATGCATGAAATAATTATATTAAATTTAAATAATTATATATAAATCCTAAAAAATTTCAATAATAATAAATTTAAGTTAAATTAAATGTTTTTATAAAGATTTAATATAATAAAAAGTTTAAAAAAAAAATAAATATTTTTATATATAAATTTAAAAAAAAAAAAAATTTATAAAAATGTAAATTTATATATATTTATATATATATATATATATAAAAATATATATAAATTTATTTAAAATTAAATATATATATATATATATTTAATTTTAAATAAATATATATAATTATGATATTTTATTTATACATATAAATATATATATGTTTTTTTATTTTATTTTTATTATTTATTTTAGTTTATAGGAATCAATAGATTTAATATAAGAGTGTCTATTTTTAATATAATATGAATATAAATTTCGTATTGAATTAAATTAACCTTATAAATTAATGTCAAAAAAAGAAAGTTTTAAATTAACTAATTGTGTAAAATTATTAATTATATCATTATTAAATTTAACATAATTCTATATTGAAGAAAATCAATATTAAAGAATGTAATAAATATATAATTATATAATGATTTAAATATTTATTTATAGTTATGAATCAATATAATTTGCTAAATTTTTATCTTAAAAATATTTAAGTGCTATACATGATTTAAAAATACACACTTATAAAATAAATTAATAAATATAAGATTAATACTTTAAATATTTACAAGAATTAAGTGATTTTGAAGTAATTGCAAGAAAGTTTTTATGGAAAGAAATTTTTATTTTATTTAAAATATGGGAAGAATAATATTAAGAATAATAATAATAAAAAGACTTTTATAAAGATGTTTTATATGAAAAAATTGGAAATAAATAAATTAATTAATAACTTTTTTTAATTAATAGAAAAAATAAAAGCGTAGATTTTACTAAAAAAGCTTATGATAAATCTAAATTTAACTATAAAATTTATAATAGTTTTGTTTAGTTATAAAATTAGGATTTATAGTAAAATAATTAAAGTTAAATATAAGATAATAATGCATAAAGCCCTAATTAAAATAAGACAAATTTTGGAGTGAAAAAACTTAGTGAGAATTATGATAAAAAAAGTGAGATTATTTAGAATAATGACCCTTTATAAAATAATGAAAAATAAAATTTAATAATTCGAATTAATATAAAATTCTGAGGTTTCTTTTTTATAATTATCAGAAATTCAATTCGGATCTAGTTTTTTAATAATGATGATATATAAGATATAGAAAAACTTTAAAAATCAGTTTTTTGTTTAGATTTGGAAATTAAATAACCTTTATTGTAAGATTAAAATAATGACTTGAATATTTAAAAATAATAATAAGAAAAAAAAGATGAAAATTAATAAAAAACTAAATATAAAAAATTAAATAGTCCTAGATAATAATTAAAAAAATATAAATCAAAAATTTTACTAACTAATGACTGTATAAAAATTATATATAAAGATATATTTTATATTATAATTTTTTTTTTTTTAAAGATACTTAAAAAAAAACATGCTTTTCATAAGGAAATTAGAATTATAGTTTAGCTTAATTATAATAATAAAATAATAATAATTAAAATTAAATATTTTATTAAAATTAGAAAATTTAAATAAAAGAGAATTAAATAGATTTTATGACTTAACTATTAAAAAAAAATAATACATAAAATAATAATTAAAATGATAATAATAAAATATAAAAAAAATAATTATATAATAAGGAATACAAATAAATATAAAAAATTGATTTTAATGATAAAAAATTGATTAAATTTGTAAATTCAATGCTTTACGTAAAAAAAATAGGAAATTTAAATATTTAAGATTAAAAAAAATTACAATAATAAATATATATAAATAATAATATTAAATTATAATAAAATTTAGAATTTTTCAAATTATATAATTAATTATCAACATAATAACAAAACGTTAAAGAAAATAAAACTGAAAGAAATATAAGATATGCTTTGAATAAAGTTTTATTATATAAAATTAAAAATATTTATATATATATATATTTAATATATATATTATTATTTAATTAATTATATATATTCTTATATTTATATTTATATTTATTAATTAATTTATTTAAAATTATAAGGGTATTAAATTTTAATCTACTACTGATAAAATTACAAATTAAATTAAAGATAAGATTCATTAAGAAATGATAAAAAAATCTTTAAGGGAAATAATTTTTAGTAAAAGAAATCATCCATTTCTTAATTTAAAAAAGAATTTAAATGTTTGTTATCAGACTTTTCTTTAGTAATAAAGAGAAAACGAAAAAGCCAAAAGATTATTTATTGAACGACAACAGAGGAAAAAAAATAAAGAAAAGGAATTAAAAAAATTTGATACACAATATAATTCTTATAGTATTACAGTAATTGAAGAAGATTATGATAATTTAAATATGTCAAGATTAATAAAAAACGATAATATAAATAATAATTAATAATATAAGAAGGTTTTTAAAAATAAAAGTCAGCATGTTTAATAAATATAAAAATAATAATAAAATAATATATCCGAATGTTAATTAAGTCAATCTTTTAGAAGAAGTCCTTTATATAGGTAAACATTCGAAAATGAAAATTTGAATAATCATATATGTAAAATGAAACAAAAATTAACATATGTAATAATCAATAATGTTTCTATAAAAAAGTATAAAATAAATAAAAGATTACAATTCCTAATTATAATAATTATCCTAATTATTAAATAAATAATAAAGATATATAAATGTTTAAAATAAAATCAAATAAAATAGTGAAATTAGTATCTAAAGATGTCAAAGATACTTTAAAATAAACAAAAGAAGAATATTAAAAAATAAAGTTCAAATTTAATAATAAAAATGTGTTTATAGATAATTAAAAAATGAGATAAAAGTTTTCATTTATTATATATATATATATATATATATAAATAAAAATAATTATATATATTTATTTATTTATTTTAATATTATATATTTAAAAACGTATTTTATTATATATTTACATATTTATATATTTAAAACTAGTTTTTCTTGTTAATTAAGAGAATTAAGATAAAGTACTTTCTAAGAATGTAAAGCTTTAACCCAAAATTAATAATAATTTTCTTTTAAGAAATTAATTTAAAATAGAATATAAGAAATCAGATCGAATTAAGATTATACTAATGTTTGATATTTTCAAAGTTTATATAAATATAAATAGATTTATATATATATAAATATATATTTATTAAAAAATTTTAATTACAAAATATAAAATATATATATTATTTTTTAATCAATATTTGTATTTAATAAAATTTTAAAAAATGAATTAAAGTAAATATTTTTATATTAATCAATCTAATTTATAATTATTTAATTAGATTTATAAATTGATAATTTTATTGCTAAACAATTTTTCGATTATGCCTTAGTATCTTTTGGCTAATAATAACAAGAATAAATTGAAAATATATAAAATGTAAATATTAAATTATTTTAATTAATATTAAATAACAATAAGTAAGAAGAAATATAAAATAAACAAGAAATCAATTATGAATAATTAAAGTAATAATACTAAGTAATTATAATGATTGATTATTCTATTTATTTTTATAAAAAAAAGACAGAAATTAAATATTTGTAATGGTTTCATTAGTTTCATTAAGAAAATAAATTTTAAAATTGAAAAAAACATTATTTTGTATTTATAAGATATAAAATAATTTTAAATTGTTTATAATATATAATATATTAAAAAAATATATAAAAGAAAGAAATAAATATATTTTTTTTTTATTTAAATATATATATATATATATATAAATATATATATATAAAATTATTATATATATATT
>NW_004087125.1:0-3732 GCF_000220395.1 Ichthyophthirius multifiliis
TTATAAAAATATATGTATATATATATATATATATATAATATAGTTAATATTAATAATATATAATAGACTAAATATAAATAAATAATAATATAGAAATTTTTTAGATAATAAAAATTAATTATATATAATATTTTAAAATTTCAATGAAATTGACATAGAATAATAATAATAATAATTAAAATATATATGTATATTTAGTTTAAAATTTATTTATTTATTATATAAATTATTTTTTATTTATTTTATTTCATAAAAAACATGTAAATAATAATTTTATTTTATTAAAAATAAAATATCTTTTACTTTTTAAATCAATAATAATAAATAATTAATATTATTATATATAGTTTTAAAATAACTAAGTATAAAATTAATTTTTTTTGGAATTTTAAAAACAAAAATAAATAAAATATTAAAAAATTAATATCTTTAAAACATATAAAATAAATTTATAATATAATATAAAATAATAAATTTAGTTAATGTAAAAGTTTTAATAAAGTTAATTTTTTTAAAAACTACTTATATAAATTTTTTATAATAAAATTAATTTTGTTTCATATTATTTTATTATATTTTAAATATTATTAAAAATTAATTTATAAATATATAAAAAAACATTTTTATTTACTAATTTTATTGAGAATATTTATTATAAATTTTATAAAATTATATTAAAAAAACCAAAAATAATAAATTTTTGAAAACAATTTAATGGTTTTATCTAAAAAAAATAATAATAAATTAATATTTTATTTATATTATATTATAAAAAAATAATCATGAAATAATTAAAAATTATTAAAATGAACTTATACATATATTGATTAATATAATTACTATTTATAAAAAAATCATTAACTTAACTGTAAGATATTTAATTTAAATATATTTATAAATAAATAAAATCTTTAAATAGATTATACTTTTAGTATTCATATCAATGATAATATAAATAAATAGAACATAAAATTATAATATATGGAAATATTGATAATTACACTAAATTAAATAAAAAATTATTTAATTTAAAGTAAAAAAAATATATAATTAAAATTAAAAATTTATATAATTATTATAATTTTAATAGGTAAATAATTATAATTCAAATTATCTTAAATATAATAAATTTTTAAAAATATTTATAAACATAATTAAATATAAATATAAAAATTTTTATTATTTATTTATAAAAACATTAAGAATACATATATATAAATAATTTAATAAAATAAATATATTTATTCATATTTTAATTATTAAAATTAATATACAAATATATTAAATAAATTTATTATAATAAATGTCAATATATTTATTTAAATATTTATATATATATTTTTTTTTATAAATAATTTATAATTATAATTATATAATATAAGATATTAATATTTTTTATATATCATTAATACTATAAATAAAAAAATTAAATAAATAAAAAATATTTTGAAGATATAAAAAATAAGAATAAACTATAAATGTTATCAATAGCATTTTTAAATAAATATAAATATAAAATATTGTAAAAATGATTTATTAATCAATATATGTAAAATAAAAAAATAATAATAAAGAAATATTTATCAAAATAATATTTAGATCTATCTTAATTTTAAAAAAATAATATTAATATTTTTCAATAAATAATTTTATATTACACAATCTTAATAATTTATAATAACGATAATATTAAATTTTAATTATTCTATTATATTTAAACATCTAAATAAATAAATAAAAAATATGATTTTTTTAATAAAATTATTTAATGTAAAGTATTAAAAAAAGAATATTTATGAATATAAATTAATAAAAACATATAAATGCGAATATTTGTAATAAATACTTTTTTTTATAAATTAATATGTAAATTATAATATAAGAAATACACATTAATAATTAAGTTTAAAAAAAATTATATTTGTTAATAATTTGTTTTTAAAAAATTAAAATGATATATTAAAAATAAAAATAATAATAATACATAAATATACAAAAAAAAAATATTAATAAAAACAAAATAAAAAAACATTAATAAATATATTAATATTATTTACTTTATCTAAATTTCAATGTATTGAATAATAAAAATATTAAATAAATTGTATCAAAGAAAATTAATAATTTGATTAACATGGTGAAGGTAATTATTTTAAATAAATTTATTTTACTGATAAACTTTATTAAATATTTTGTTAATGAATTTAAATATAAAGTCTTTGTTTAACTTGTTAGAAAGATTTATGCTATCATTATCTTTTATTATTATTATTATTATTATTATTATTATTATTTTATTATTTAGAAAAAATTATTTCAATATACATTTAAATATTAAAAAATATATGTATTGTTTATTATTATATTTAAATAAATAATTAATTTATAAATATAACACAAAATTTGTATTTAAGATATAAGTATGCAATAAGTAAATCTTTACTTAAATTTTAATTTATAAAATATACATATAAAGTTTAAATATTTAGATAAATAATTATAATATTTAATTTTTTTCATAAATATATAAAATTTTTTTTATTCATAATAAAAAATAATTCTAGAAATTTTATTTTTTAAAATCTTATAGTTTTCTTATGATTCCTTTAAGTCTTTTTTTTATTGCCTATAATTTAAATATATTTTATTATTATTAAATATTTCCTTTTTATATATTATAAATATTTACGAAAACTTATATTTTATATTACATAGTTTAATTTATTTATTTATTATGATTATGCAATATTATTATAAACTGATATGAAATCTACAAAAAATATATAAATAAATAGTTTTTTATGCATTAACATGTTATAATATAAATATATACAGTATTTAAAAAAAAAATATTATAAAAATTAGCTTAATAATTAAAAAAAGACACTTTTTTGTATTAAAGCTTTTTATAGTTATCTAATTTTTGATAAATTAGAATAAATATTCTAACTATCGACTCATTACATATTTTCATTTACTATATATATATATATTTTTAAATAATAATACATTCTCATTTTTGAATTTTAGATTTTATCTTTGTTTCCTAATATAATTTAATATGAAATTATACAATTTAAAATAAGATATCTTAAAAGAATGGACAAAAAAATATATTAAAAAATTCTAAAATAAAAATATTAAATAAATAAAATAAAATGAATACATAGCTTTGATTACATTATAATAGTAATTAATCAAATTCAAAATAATAGATACAATTATAAAAAATTTAATGAGTAATAGAGAAATTTAATTTAAGAAAGAGCTTAAATGAAGTAATATTAATTTTATTAAAAAATAAATATTTATATTATTAGAAAAAAAAGAAATAAATATTTTTTGATGTGAGATTTTTTATATTATATTTAATTTTTTATATAAAAATCAACTTAAAAAAATGAATAATGGCTTTTTTTCTTTCTTACTGAACCTATATAAATATAATTTTTGATTATTTCTAATTTATAAAAATTGAATATTATGAAATATATTTAATATAATTAGATTAACTTTCCTAAAAATTAAGAGTATGAATAAAATATTTAAAAACTCCAAATAATATTCCATTCTTATTCAAAAAAATTTTTATAATGTAATATGAGCAAAACATACTTACCAAGAAAATTAATTTATCATAACCAAGAGATTTATATTTTTTTAAAAATGATATAAAAAAAAAGGAAAACTATATCAATCTACGAAAAAAATATAAAGAATAAAAAAAAAAAA
>NW_004087123.1:0-4871 GCF_000220395.1 Ichthyophthirius multifiliis
TTATATATATATATATATATATATATATTATATATATATATATATATATATATATAATATTTTTAAATATTAATTTAAAAAGAGATGAATAAATAGATGAAAAAGATGTTGAATTTATAACTAAATAAATTAAAAATATATAAAAAAATTAACTTTAATTATAAAAAATATAAATTAGTTATTTTAGTTTAATTTTTAGATTATAAAAATGATGATAATAATTAAAATTATAATAATGAAATTATATAATTAAAGGAAATTCTAGATTAAGTTAATAAAGAAAAAGAAAATATAAAAACTTTTTATAAATGAAGAAAGTTTAAATTAAATTTTATAAAAAAAAATTAATTTCTTATTACAAAAAGAATTTGTAAATTTTTTTTTATTATATTTTTAAAAAATAATTAAAAGAAGAAGAAAATGAAAATATTTAAGATTTTTTTTAAAAAAATAATGAATATTTGATAGAAAATTAATAACTAAAAATTTAAATTTAAGAATTATAAAAAATATAAAAACAATCTGAAGATTATATATAAGAAAATTAATATTAATTATAATAAAAAGAATAAATTTTAAACGATTATATTTAATAAATAAACCAAAAAGAATAACATATAAATTTAAAAGATTAATAAATAAACTAAAAAGAATGATAAATAAAATAAAATATGATTTAAATAAAAGAATAAGAATAATAAATAAATGAAAAAAACTAAAATTTAATTTAAAAAGAACAAGAAATAAGAGAAAAAAATCTTTAAATAGAAGAACTTAAAGATTAAAATTTAAAATAATATTAAAAAAATGATATAATATATAAAAATATATAAAGATAATTAATTGAAAAAAATGATATAAACAAAAATATTTTTTAAAATTAAGAATTTAAAGAAAAACAGTAAATATAAAATTAACAAATATAATAATTGAATAAAAATATGAAAAATTAATATCTTAAATTTAAAATGAAAATAAATATTAAATATAAAATTTAGAATAGTTTTTCAGTAATTTTTTAGAAAAAATAAGCTTTTTAAAATTAAATGATATATAAAAATTATCGAAAATAAACCAAAAGTAATACTCTTTTGAAAAAAAAATTGAAAAAATGATTTCTTTTTTAAATAATTTTATTTAAAATTAAGAATAAAATTCACTTTTAGTATAAGATAATAATTAATCATTTTAAAAATTAAATAATAATTAATAAAAAAATAGGATTTCGATTAATATAAATGAATAAAAGAAAGATTAAATTTAATAATTTTAATAAAAAAATTATTAAAAAGATGAATTTTAATAAAAAGAATAAAAAAATAATTTAAATAAAAATGAAAAAAAAGAAATTTATTAAATTTAAAATTAATAATAAAAATATTAAATAAATGATTGTATTAAAAAAAAACAAAAGATTAAAAGTAATAGTTTTGTAGAGAAAATATCAATAAATAATAAATAATAATAATAATAATAATAATAATAATAATAATAATAATAATAATGAAATCTATGAAAATTCTAAAGAAAATATTAATACAT
Source organism: Ichthyophthirius multifiliis (assembly GCF_000220395.1). Lineage (NCBI taxonomy): Eukaryota > Ciliophora > Oligohymenophorea > Hymenostomatida > Ichthyophthirius > Ichthyophthirius multifiliis. Next base: position 1,543 of record NW_004087123.1, read on the forward strand.
AGAATTTTTATCCTTAATTAAAAAATAAATCATTTAATAATAATAATTCCTAAATAAAAAATAATATTATTTAATTATTATAAAATAAAAGTCTATAATTTAATTCATATAAAAACAATAATATTTTATATAATAATTAATCTTTAGAAAACAATACTTATAATACATAATCATAATATCAAAGCATAAATTCTTAAAAAAATAGCAAAGATTTTATTAAATAAACTAATAATCTTTTTGAAAATCCATAAAAAAACAATAATAATAATTTTTAAAAAATAAATAAAAAAACCTATATAAAAATAATGACTCTTAAATATAATAAAATAATAACAGTTTATTAGAAAATATTAATAATACTTCTATTTATAATTCTTAAATATAAAATAAATAAATAATTGATGATAATAATTCTTCAATAAATACCAATATAAACATATTTAATAATAATTTATAAGATAAACCAAATATTTTCTAAGATAAACTATAATAAATTAATACATTTTAATAATAAAATTACTAAAAAAGTAGTATTTCTTTAAATATTAGTCAAGATGAAATCTCATTTTTAAAAGAAGACTCTCTATAGGAAAATTTTCTTTAAATTTTAAATAATAATAATTCTTTTTGTGTATAAAATAATCACTCTCCTTTCAAAAATAATGATGTTTAAACATCTAGATTTAATAATTTAACCTAATTATTTTTAAAAAAAGATAAATTAATATAAACCGAATTCATAGACGAAGAACTTTTTCCACCTTTTGATAAACGAGTATGCTTAAGATGTCGCAAAAATGACCTAATAAGCCCTAATTTTTGTAAATACGAAAACATTTAAAGTCTAAATAATAGCTTTTAATGTAAAAGAAGTCATAAAGTATAAAAAAATCATGTTTTTGGGACATAAATAGGATGGAATACTAATTCTTTATGCTAAAGCTTTATTAAAAATTAAAAATTATATAATAATAATGGTTTTAGATTCTAAGATGCAAACATTAATACTATAATTTGTTTTAAAGATTTTAAAAAATAAGAAAATAAAAATATAAAAAAATATTGATAAAAAAAAAAAAATATATAAAAATACTATATATATAATTAATATTTTTATATATATTTATTACTAAAAATTTAAATTAGATTTAATCGAAATTTTTTTTTATGTTTTAAGAAAAAGATAAAAATAAAATATAAAATTACTATATATATTAAAATTTTTTATTTTAAGTTTTTTATTATTATATATAATTATTTTAAATTTTATTTCTTTATATTATATCTAAATTAAAAAAACTTACCAAAACAATTATTTCCTATTTATATATAAAATCAAGCTTTGTATCTTAAAAAAGAAGATACCATAACACTAACACTTCATTTAATAAATTTAAACCTCAATTAATAGAATTATCATAAAATTATTACTAGTTTTGGTTTAATATATTATTATTTTAATCCTTTTATTAAATTAATTTGAAGTTAGATATTTTACTTTTTTAAAATGCTTTATTTTTTTAATTTTTATATCTTATTTACAAAATTATAAAACCTTAAATGATAGAATAATATTTTATTTATAACAAAATAAATTAAAGTTATTAAATGGGTAATACTTTTTTTTAATAACATTAATTTTTATTTCATAAATTTTTAACCTTTCATTTTATAAATTATGTTACAATCATTTTTTCTATTTAAAATTTTATTTGAAATCTTTATTATTATTATTTAAGAAAATTTAAAGTATTTTTAGAAATTATTTTTTATTAAATTAAAACTTAATAATTATTAATTATTTAATATATATATATAAAAAATAGATATAAAATTATATCAATATCTTTTCTAAAAATAAAAACAGGAAAAAAATAATATAAATAAAAAAAAAAATAGATTATCAATATATCGTTTTAAAATAAAATAAAATAAAAAAAAATTAAGCAAATTATATATAAATTTTATGTTTTTGTCTTGTTTTTCATATATTCTTCTTTATTAGACAACTAAAAGAAATAAAAGGAGAAGAATAATAAGGTAAAATTTAAATAAAAAACTAATATAATTTATTTTCATTTATTACTTACCTAATTTAAATTAATTTTCTTAAAATTTATGTATTTTTTTAAGATAAATTAATATTTAAACCAAAATGTTATCGATTATAAATAAGTTTAACTTAATAAATCATTAAAAAAGATAAATATTTTATTTTAATTAATAAATAGTTTTTTAGATATAAAATTAATTAATAACAAAAAAATATTTTTTATAAAAAATAAAATTAAAATAAAAATAATAATAAAAAAAAAGATAAAAAATATGAATATTATTAATTGTATTTATTTAATATAAAAAAATATATATATATATTCATCTAAATATATAATTAAATAAACACTTAATTTAAAATAAAATTTTATTTATATAAATATATATATAAAAAAATAATAAAATAATAAAGTATAAATATGGGTATTAAATAAATATATATATATATAAAATACATATACATAAATATCTATTTTTAACTAATATATTTAAATAAATAAAGATAAAGATAAAATAATTCAAACAACAGTAGGAATTTCAGCAGGAGTCTTTACTACTTTGATATTAAATTACTTATTGAATAATAAATAAAAGAACCCTTTGTGTTAAGAAGAATGCCATGTGGTCAATTATAAATAATAATAAAATTTGAAATTAATGTCAGATGTTTAAAGATCTTAATATATAGTTGATTTAATAAAAAAAAATACTGAAAATTATAGAGGTTTTTTTTTTTAAAAAAAAATAAAAAATAAAAAAATATAACATAAATATAATTACTTTTTTATAAATAAAAAATATAGATTTTGGTAGATTAAAAATATAATAATAAGATGCTTAAAATCTTTAATTTTTAGAAGAAGTTAGATTTTTAGACAGCAAAATTTGTGAAATTGTAAAAGTTCCTCATTTAATACTTGATTTAGTAATATTTTTTTATATATAAATATGATAAATTATATTAATAACAAAAGGGTTTAGAATTGAATTAAGTAAAAGAAATATTAAGTGAACTATCTTAAAAATTGCCTTTTGAAACTTTTGTAAAAACAAACGAATTCATATTGTGTAAAAAACAAAAAAACAAAAAAAACAAAAATAGCTATTTTTTTTAAATAAAAAGCAAAAGCTGCATTTGGACCAGGAAGCTAATTAGAAACGGCAAAAAAATGGCTCCGTGGAGGCCCAAGATATTACAATTATTTCGAAGCTAAAAAAGTAAAGTTGCATAGTAACATGTGACGGTCTATGTCCTGGTTTAAATGTTGTTTTGA
>NW_004087123.1:5161-13963 GCF_000220395.1 Ichthyophthirius multifiliis
TGTTAAATAATATATATATATATATATATATATATATATATATATATATATATATATATATATATATATATATTTAATTATATAAATTAGAAAGTATGGGGCATATACTAGAATTATATTATGAAATAAGAAAAAGAAAACTTAATATAGCTATTGGATGTGTACCTAGAAGTTTAGATAATGAAATTCAAATTATAGATGAATCTTTTGGTTATAGTAGTGCTATAGAAGTATTATAAACAAAATATATATATATATAAAAAAAAAAAAAATATATATATATATATATATATATATTTAAATATATATATATAAATATATTTTAATATATATATATATATATAAATATATAAATATATAAAGGAGGCTTAAAAAGTAATTGAAAACGCATGGGTAGAATCACGTTCTTTAAATAATGGTGTAGGTTTAATAAAAGTTCTTGGATAAAAAACAGGATTTATAGCTATGGGGGCTTCTATAGCTGCTTGTTGTGTGAATGTATGTTTAATTCCAGAATTTTAATATAGGTTATATGGTAAAAACGGAGTATTGAATTATATTTATGAAAGACTTAAAAATAAAGGTAGATGTATTATAGTAATATCAGAAGGGATTAAGTAAAAAAAAAAAAATTAAAATTAATTAAATAAAAAAAAAGATAACTCTTTTGTTGATGTAGAATGCTATTAAGATGATTTCGGAAAATTCTTAAATGATGAAATTAATAAATATTGTAATAAATAAGGATTAGATTCTTAAATAAAATACTTTGATCCGTGCTATATTTTAAGAAGTGTAAATGCTAATGCTTACGATACTAAATTATGTAGTATGCTTTCTTAAAATATAGTAAATGGTGTTATGGCAGGTTTTACAGGATTTGCAATAGGAAATGTTAATAGAAAGGTAAATAATTTATATATATATATATATATATATATATATATATATATATATATATATATATATATATATATAAATATTTAGACTTGTTTTATTCCTTTGTAAGAAATTTTAGTTAACGGAAAAGTTAATAAAATCCATTCCGCAAATAGAAATTGGTAAAGACTTTTGGCTTAAACAGGATAGCCATCATTTAATATTGAAGAAGAAGAATAATTTAATAATATTGAAATATGAAGATTTAATTCAAATATTTTAATTTAAAAAAAAAAAATTAATTATTATTTTTTTTAAAAAAAATTAAATAAATAATTTTTACTTGTTTTTTTAGATTTATATTTTTTATATTTATTAAAAAAATATAAATTATTAAATTTTAAAAATAAGAAATTTTTTTTTCTTTAAATATTTACTTTTTCAAACTCTTTGATTATTTTTTTTTATTTTAATAAAAAAAATAATATTTTAATTATTAGTTTTTTATATATTATTATTTAGTTATTTTTTTTTTAAATAATATATAATACGACATAATTATAAAATGGGTATGTTTATAAATTATAATAAAATTAAAAAAAAAATTAATAAAAGTAGATAGAAATCCAGGATTAATACTTACAGGAGCATTAACAGTAGGTGTGTTAGCAGGATTATTAGCAGAAACATTAGCAAAAAAACATAAAAAAAATAATACAGATATCGAAGAATAAAATGTAGATGAAATAGAAGATAAAAGATAAACTGATTTTGATATAAAATATAAAGTTTCTTCTAGGAGAAAAACAGAATATACAAATAATGAAAATTAATTGACACGTAAAAAAAAAAAAATTATAATATAAAAAAATATAATTAAAAACAAATAAATTAAAATAGAAATGCCTAGATTAAAACTTTAAAAAATAGACTAAAAAAATTATTTAATTTAAGAATTAAAATTTTTAGATTCTCCTTTATGTGAAATCGAAAAAGTTCATAATTTAATAATCGATAGAGTAATAATATTATTATAAAAAAAAATTATTTATTTAAATATTTATAGTATGAAATTAAATAATTTATAAGAAATATATTTATATAAATATATATATATATATTAATATATATATATATATATATATATATATATATATATTATTTTAAAAGGGACTTACTGAAATAGAAACAATAATATCGCCTAAAGCTAGTGAATTAACCAAATAAGCATTTATATACAAAAACAGTTTTATTTTATGTATAAGAAAATAAAAAAATTAATTTAAAATATAATATAATAATATTTATATATTTATATCAATAAATATAGATAAAGTGGAATATGGCCCTACCTGTTTTATTTAATCTGCAAAAAGATGGCTCAGAGCTGGTCCTCGTTATAATTTATATTTCAAAAGTACTGAAGTAAAGGCTTTAATTGTAACATGTGGCAGCATAGTACCCGGTTTAAATGTTATTATAAGGGAATTAGTACACAATCTAATTGATATATACGAAGTAACTGAAATATATGGCGCGAAATTTGGTTTTTCTGGCATAATAGATGAAGATTTTGTCGAATTGAATAAAAATAATGTCAAAAATATCCATTATAATGGTGGTTCTATACTAGGAGTATCTCGTGGAGGATTTAATCTTTAAGGAATAATTACTTCTTTGCACAAAAATAAATTTAATTAGGTATATATAATAGGAGGTGATGGTAGTATTAAATGTGCGCATTTAATATAGCAATAATTATTGAAAAAGAAAAGCAATATTGCAGTTTGTATAATCCCTAAAAGTGTCTAAGGAAATATTCCTATCGCTGAAGAATAAATGGGTTTCTAAACTACTGTAGAGGAAACTGCAAAAGCAGTAGAAGTAGCCTTTGTGGAAAGCTAATCACATGAATATGGGATTGGATTAGTAAGAGTTTTTGGAAGAAATAGTGGTTTTGTGGCTTCGCATGTAGCTGAAGCTACTGGATGTGCAAATGTTGTGCTTGTACCGGAATTTTAATGGGATTTATATGGGGATAAAGGTGTTTTGGAATATATCAAGGAATAATTGGCATAAAAAAAAAGAATCATAATTATTATTAGTGAAGGAGCAGGTTATTTTATAGTTTTTAATTAATATTTATTTATTATTTTATTATTTATATAGTTTATAGTTTAAGAGATGTTGAAATTGGAAATTAAGGATTCGATAAATCAGGAAATGCACTTTTTATTAATGTTGGAGAATTCTTAAAAGATGAAATAGTTAAATTTATGAAATAAAATAATTAACCTATAACTATTAAATATATTGATCCTTTGTATATTACAAGAGCATGTAAGGCTAATGCTTATGATACTAAATATATATATATATATATATATATATATATATATATATATATATATATACTATATATATATATTTATTATTTTTATATAATAGTTAAATGGCTATGAATGCTGTAAATGGTTGTATGGCTGGGTTTACAGGATTTGCTGCTGTTATAGTTCATTCTAAAGTATTTATTTATTATATACATTTTTTATAAATTCATTTTTTTTATATATATAAGACTTGTTTAGTCCCTTTAAGTGAAATGATATCAGGATAATATGAAAATAAATTAATACCTGAAAACAGGCATTGGTAAAGAGTTCTGGCATAAACAGGATAACCTTCATTCTTAAATGATGATGATTTATAATGAATAAAAAAGATATATTTTTAAAATATAATAAATAAAAATAAAATATAAAAAATATTTCAACATTTACTAGTTAAATTTTTAAATCTTTCTTTTGACTTTTTAAATGATTCACCTTCCCAATATACTTATTTACATTAAAAACATTAAAAATACTCGAATTTTTCAAAAGCTCCCTCATATTTAAATGCTAAATGTAAAATAGCTTAATTTCTATCAATTTAAATAATTTAATCACTATTACATTTCACACATCTTGAAAGTAAATTCAAATTATTTTAAGAGATATTAAAAAACTTCAAAATTTCATTAAACTAACCCTCTGTATCTACATTATTTTTAAAAAAATAAACAGGACAATCCTAATATAATTTAAAAAATTTATTATCTCTAGTAAGAACAATCCTTTATTCATTCAAGCTAATTTACTATAAAAGTTAATGATCTTTACTTTATAAATAAGCAGCATCAATTCCACTATTCCTTAAATATTTAGCTAATTTAAAAAGCATATTATCTACTATAAATTTTATATTTTTAATATCCCAGTTTAAAATAATATTATTATTATCTCTAAAGTTATTTTAATTATTATTTTTATTATTATTAATATTATTTTTATTATTATTATTATTTATACTTTATTCTTTTTTTTCTTCATAAATAATATTATTATCCTTACTTTAATACTATTAATCATTTATCTTTTTTTAAATTTCTTTATATAAAACCAATAAAATAAAAGCATCCATAGAAGCGTAATGAATCTGTGTTTTTCTTAAAGGCCTTTAGTTCCAGTTTGATACTTATTCGAATTTTGAAATTTTTCCATTTAAAATTTAAAAAACCATCTCTTTCAATGAAACCATATTACTTTATTTTAATATGTCTTTATATAACAAGCATATATCTATAAATCTATCGTTTTTATTTAGTTTCTTTTTTTTTATTAAGTTTTTCTCTAATTCAATAATATCTCCTTTTATTGTATGTCCTAATATTTAAATACTTTATAATTCAAATAATTCCACCAAAAAATCTTCAAGTAAATCTCCTTAACTTTGCATAAGTAAGCAATCCAGAATATAAATACGCTCAAAACTAGCCAATTAAATAATAGATATTCCTTCTGGAAACCTAGAGTCTAATTTACAAGAATATTCAGCATCAAAACCAATCATTTATTAAGAAAAAATATATTTTTTGGCTTCTTTAAATTGCTCAGAATATGCATTGTCTATAAAAAATATATTTTTACACATTTAAAACCCAAATGACTCCAAATTTAAAAAAGAATTTTTTTAAAAGCCAAAACAAACCTCTTCTGTTGGTCCAAATTCTTCTTAATTTTCCAAAAGCAAATTTTTTACATATTATTATTCGTTTTTGTCTAAAAAAGGTAAATCATGTCTTTTTGCAATAGAAAAAGATTCACTTTTTTTTCCTTTATCATATAAAATTATAATTAAATTTTGTAATAGTTTTTTTGAAAAACTCACTAATTCTTCTACTTTTTCCCATTTTTATTTGTTTATCAATTTCTCTATGGATTACTTTTCGCATATTTCAATATATAAAGGATAATCATATGCATTTAAATTATATTAATTGATTATTTAAGTACATTTATCAATATAATTCTTATTTATAAGTATATTTATTACATATTTAAGGTATTTTTAATCATTGATTTTTTCTAAAATTTAAAGGACTTCTTATATTTTTTATTAATGTAGTAATTTATCTATTAATTCTTCAAGATTTAACATATAATTATTTTAAAAAATTTAAAATAATTTTAAAGCTTCTTAGTATTTTTCATTGAAAATTAAAAATTAATAATGATGTTAAATACTAAATATATATAAAAAAATGTGTTAATAAATATATAAATATATATATGTATATATAATATTCTTTATATTTTTTTTAACTCTTATATATCAATTTTTTCTTTTATTATGAAATAATCTATATAAGATTCTAATATAAAAAATGGAACTTTTTTCCAATTTTTTATTGCTTCAATTTCTAATTCGTCAATTTTATATTCTTACTATTATAAATATATAAATATAAATAAATATATAAAAATAAATATATATATATATATATATATATATATATATAACTTTATTATTTATATATTTTTTGTTTTAAAAAAAATTAAAGATTTATTATATGTTATAATTATACACAAAATATTTATAATAACTACTGCATATTATGTAAAAGCTTTAAAAAAAATATTATATAAGTAGATATTTGCTTAATTTTTTTTAAAAGCATTTAAAATTTTCATGATGTTTTATAAATTATTTATTACATCTTATTTATTATTTTTAAAGTTTTTTATTAATATTTCAATTAATTAATTTTATTAATTATTAATTATTTTTTTATTTTTTTCAAGTTCTTTTATTATTTAATCAAGTTGCTCTTATTATAATTCTATATTAAATAGTTTAGAAATTTATTATACTAAAAAATAGTTTTCCATATTTTTTTTCTTAAATATTTTTTTTTTATTTATTATTATTATTCTAAAATTTATTAATTTTTATTTTATAATAAATGTATAATTTTTTATGATTATAAGTTTTAGATAATTTTTTCATTATTTTTATAAGCATTAATATATATCTATATTTATATAATTATATATATAAATATAAATTACTTTTTTTTTTTTTTTTTTTTTTTTTTTAGAAATATATTTAGAATTGATTTGATTATTTTTTAATCTTAAATAAATATTAAATAAAACAACAAATCAAATAGTATTATATATTAAATAAAGTTTTATAGAAAACAATTTAATTTAAAAATTTAGATTAAAAAATATTATTAATTTTTATAAATATTTCTAATTTTTAATAAGAAAAAATATTTAATAATAATTTTAATAATTATTTAATATATTGTTTTAAAAATAAAATATTATTGAAATTTATTTTATAATTTTTATAAATATAAAAACATTTTATATTTTTTATATACAATTAAAATATTAATATATTTAATTTTAATTTATATAATTTTTTATTAAATACATTTAATTTTATATATTTTATTTATACATATATAAATACAAATTTTATTTATTTATGTATATATTTTTTTTATATATATCATATTTTTTTTATTTTAATTATATCATTAATTTATGAATATTTTTTAAATTTATGAAATATAGTATAAATAATATAATTATTAGGATTATTATTGTATTCAATTTTTTTATTATAATATTAACTTATAATTATATATTCAATTTAAAAATTTTACTATTTAACATAATTTATTTATCTTTAAATTAAAGAAATAATAGACTATGTTTTTAAATTAGTATTTTTAGGCATATAAACACGTTTATTTTTGAAATTAATTTTATAATTATTTTATAATGGATAAGATTTTAAAGATTAATTTTTTTACTATTATGCTCATAAAATATTTTACAAACATAATTATCTAAATTTTTTAATCAAAATTAAATATATAAATAGTAATTTTTAGTAATGTATGATTTATAAAATATTTTTGTAACTTTTCTTGAAATAATTATATTTTATATTTTTAAAAAATAAATTTTTATTAATGATAAAATACTTAAGTATAAAAAATAGCAATAATTATAAGTAAAAAATAATGAAATTTAATATGTAAGAAAATTTATAAAATTATAATTCTAGTTCTTGAAAAAAATTAAATTATAAGTAAATATATTATAAGTAATTAAATATATATAATATAAATATATATATATAATAAATAAATATATATATATATTATTTTTATTATTGTATTTAACACAAATTAATTTTAATATTGTTTGTTATATATAAAAATATTAGCTAATAAATTTTTTTATATTTTAATTTTAATACAATTTTTTTTATTTTGAATGTTTATATTTTATTAATAATTTAAATTTATAATAAAAATTATGGAATATTAATATTATTATTTATTTTTAATTTTATTTTTAAGAATAAGTAAAATAAACATTTTTATGAGATATTATATAACATTTAATATATTTGATTAAATAAATAATAAAATGTATTAATTAATAAACGAATTTTTTTTTTTATATTTAAAATTTTTTTTTTTTCAATATTTAAATCATAACTTATTTTTTTTATATAAAATTTATTTATTTTTAAATTTTTTTTTTTTTTTTTTTTTTTAATATTTAATAAAAATAGATTAATTTTAAATTATTATATATAATTTTAAATTTAAAATATATTTATTAATTAATAAATTATTTTTTATATTTTTTATTATTAAATATTTATTATTTTTTTTAATATAATTTTATTTATATAAATTTTACATATAAATAATAATAATTAGCTTTTTCCAATATTATTTTTTTTTTTTTTATCTTTATATTGTTTTATATTATATTTTTATTTTTATTATAAATGATTATATTTTTTTTTAAATTATTATTTAAAAAAATATTCGTATATATATATTATTTAAAAAATATATATTGTTATTTATCAAAACTTAATAATTAAAATAAATATTTAGATTTATTATTAATATTGATTTTTTCAAAATTATTAAATTATTTAAATAAATTTATAATATATTCATTATAAAACACAAAATTATAAATATTTATAGTCAAATCCAAATAAAATATCATAATCTATTTGATTTATTTACCTATTATTATAGATAATTAATATTATTTTTTTAATTTAAATAATTAATATTTATTTTTTAATTTTATATCTACGTTTTTAAATATTAAGATTCATATATTTTCTAAATTCATCGTTTTAAAATCAAAAAACATATTATAAAATTATTAATTATATAATTAATATCAAATTATTTAATTTTTTTTCATATATAAAACTCTATATATTTAAAAACCAAAAGACGTTTTCAAAAACTTAAAAAATATCTATGTATTAAATGTTAAAAAAAAAATATTAAATATTTAAAAAAATTATAAAAAAAATATAAAAAATACAAAAATGTAAAAATCCCTTTTAATAATAGTTTCATTAAGTCTTTTATTAGCAGTTGTAACTGCAGAATAAAAATTAGTAACTAAAGAATTTGGTGCTGACAAATTTTCTTAATCTGATGTTTAAGGATGGACAGTATAAGGGCAAAAAATCTTGTAAGTGAATGTGCCGGACAATCCGTATTCGGTGGTTATGACGCCTTCGGTTAAGGAGCAGTTG
>NW_004087121.1:0-3496 GCF_000220395.1 Ichthyophthirius multifiliis
AAAATATTAAAAAAATAAAAAATATAATTATAATAAAATAATAATATTAATAATAATAATAATAATAATAATAAAAATAATAATAATAATATTAATATTAAATAAAAAAAAAAAAAAAATAATAATAATAATAATAATAATATTTATATTCCTAATAATTATTTTTAAATTTTATTGAATTAAAATTAAATAATATATTTATTTTTAAAATTTTTTTTACTTATTGTTAAACATTATAAAAAAACTAGTATCTTTCATTATTTTATTTAAATTAAATTTTCATAAAGTTTAAATCATAAAATTTTAATAATATTTTTTTTTTTTAAAAAAAAATAATATTTACAAACAGTTTTAATTTTTAAAGATTAATAATTTATTAATTTTTATTTAAAATTGTAAATATATTAAATATATTAAATATAAATAAATTATGAATTTTATTCATTTATTTATATAATTTAATTAATATTTTTAAAATAAAAAACAAAAATATTTAATCAACAATAAATAAATATTTTATAGATTTTAATATTATACTTTTTTTTTATATAAATATATATTATATCTTTTAAATTAATTATTTATTAATATATTATTTTTAACATTTAAATAATTATTTTTAAAAAAAATAATTCTAGATTTTAAAATTATTCACAAATTTTAGAATATATTTATTTAATTATTTTATTTATTTCTATTATTCTAAAAAATAAAGGAATTTTATTAAATTATTAAATTTAAATATTTTTTGAATTTAATTAAACTTATTTTATATAATTTATAGATAAAATATACAATATAATTTATATTTTTTGTAATAATTTTTAAATGTAATTTTTTTTAAATATAAAAAAATTAAAAATAACTTCTTTTTTTAAAAAAAAAAATTAAATAAAAATTTTAATAAATTTATATATAAAATAATATATAATTTTTTATTTCATTGATTTCCTGTAAAAAACTTTGATAATTTACATTCAGAAAGCATTTCATCATCATCATCTTCGTCATTATCATCTTCATTTTCTTCACCATTATTTTAGATATAATCATTAGGTTAGAACTATTATTAAAACACTTATTATTTTTATTAAATGGCATTAATTTTGATATTATCATTTATATTTTCTTTATTAAATTCTTAATAAAACTATTAAATATTGGATGATTTTGCACTAACTATATCTTAATAAGATTACTAATATTATTATTATTAAAATAATTATTATTATTATTATTATTATTGATATTATTATTATTATTATAATTATTATAATGGTTATTAGAATGTTTATTGATTTTATATTTAATTTTGCTTTTTAATTTATTGTTTTCCATTAAAAAATTCTTTTTCATAAAAAGTTTTACTTTCAACATCTAAATTAAACATAGAAAAATTTGATGAATTCAAACTTGAATTTTCTATCAAATATAACAAAAATATTATATAAATAAATAATAATTATATTACGTTAGTCATTTTAATTAATTTCAACAAATTATTTATTTTAATTAAAATTTTATTAATTATCTGTATTTGTCTTTATTTTATTTCCTTACAATTAATTCATTAAAGGACTTTATAAAAAACTATTTGCAATATTTAAAATAGTTTTTGATGCTGGCTTTTAATTAAAAATATAACTATTTTAACTTTAATTATTTTCATTAAATCTATAATTAAATGAATTAAAATCACCAAAATTTGAACATTAACTAGATTGATCTTAAATTAGTTCGCTATTATTATTTTTTTAACAAAAATCTTCTGTATATTATTATTATAGAGGAAATTATTATTATTATTATTATTATTATTATTATTATTATTATTATTATTATTATTACTATTATTATAATTATGTTTTTTGATATTATTATAATTAATATTATTAATTTTATTGTTTCTAACTATCATTTTAATAACTTATATTTTATTAAGAATTTTCATTATAATTAAAATCATTTTTATACAATTAAGATTCATCGTAATAATTTTCGTTTTCATATGTATAAATTTATGGATTATTATAATTTTATTATTTTACGTAAATTTATACTTCTGGCACGTAGTTGTTTTTTTTAAAGACTATATTTATTTAGTTTATTTATCAATTTAAATATTATTTTTAATTTTAGATTCCACATTTTTCAAATATTTAGGTTTCTTTTACATATTTTTCATACTTGAATTATCATTTTAATTAATTTTCTTTTAATTATTTATTTATACCAATTTTTATTAAGTCTTTGTAGTTCTTTTTTCCTCTAAATACTTTTTACTGTCTTCTTAAACAGCTTTTTTTATTTCTGTATTTGTAAATGAACTTTACATACTAATATTTTCCCGAAATTTCGGTGAAATAATCATATTTTGACATTATTAATTATTTTGGGGTTGAAATTAATTTTAGTTTATATTTTCTTTTTTTCTTTTTTTGCTTTTTTTCTTCATCTTTTTTAATTAAATCTTCTTCATTTAGAATTTTTTTTCTATATTTTAATTTATATATTAATTATTTATTTATTTTACATATATTAATCATCTAAATGATGCCTAGTAGTTGATTATATTTTTTAGCTTGGTTCAGTATGAAATTATTGTGGAGTATTTGGTACATTAGGTATACATTATGTTACTTTTGGTGTAAGTTTTTACTTTTTTGATTACAGTCTTCCATTTGGGATAGTTAAGTTACTTAAGAAACTGATTATACATATTCTGATTAAGAAATATTATTTGCATATAAAGAATTTGATCTTTCTCCTGTTCTCCATGCTGAAGAAGGTTTTTTATTAATATCTTTTTTAGATAATTTATAATTATCTTTTTATTTATTAATTTTTTTTATTTTAGTTTTTTTTTTTTTTTTTATAAAAAAAAAAATAATACCTTTTCTTTATGAATTTTAAGAATTTATTCTTTATTAAGATTTAGAAGAATTTAGTTATTAATTTTATTAAACTTTGTTTTTTTCAAAACTTAGAACTTCAAATTTAGATGAAAGCTTATTTAATTGTACTTTTATATTATTTAATTCTTATATTAGATTTTCACCTTCTAGACATTATTTTATATCAATTTAATCTTTTTTTGTTTTGTTTTTGGTTTTGTTTTTGTTTTGTTTATTTACCTGATATTTATTGTATTTATTGGTATGTTATTTTGTTTTCTTTTTCTTCATATTTTTGTAAAGACTATAAACCTATTAAAGATAGTCTTAGTAATATTTCTTAATATCTTTCTTTTTTTTCGTTTATGAAATATGATTCGATGTATTTTTGTATATCTTTCATTTTTTTTTATTTTTTATTTTTTAATTATTATTATTATTAGTTTTTTTTTTTTTTTTTTTTAAAAAAAAAAAAAAAATTATAATTATTAATAATTTTTCTTTAATTTATTTTTAAAAAAATAAAAACTTATTCTCTTTAAATTAAATAAAAAAATAATTAATTTTATTAATAATTTATATTAATGTTAAAAAAAAAAAAA
>NW_004087118.1:0-7388 GCF_000220395.1 Ichthyophthirius multifiliis
AACTTCGCAATCAAATACAAAATATTTTTATAATAAAAACCAAAAAAAAAAAAAAAAAACCAGAAAAAAATAAAAAACCAAAAAAATTTATTCAATTAAATAAATATGAGTAATAACGCCCAAAACTACGATGCAGTATTAAAATTTTTAGTAATCGGAGATTCTGGTGTAGGAAAAACATGTGTACTATTAAAATATTGCGATGACACTTTTACAAATGTTCATTTGACTACAATAGGAATCGATTATAAATTAAAACAAGAAATAATAGATGGAAAAAAAGTAAAGCTATAAATATGGGATACTGCTGGTTAAGAAAGATTTAAAACAATAACATAAAGTTATTATAAAGGAGCAACTGGTATAATATTAGCATATAGTGTCATTGACCCTAATAGTTTCAAAAATATTACTGATTGGATGAAATAAATAAATATGCACGCAGATGCTAATGTAAAAAAAATTATTATTGCAAATAAATGTGATATGAAAGATGAAAGAAAAGTCTCCACTAAAGAAGGAGAAGATCTTGCGGAAAAATATAATGTTAATTATTTCGAAACATCGGCTAAAGATGGACTGAATATAAGAGAAGCTTTCAGATGTATTGCGAAATAAGCCTTTGATACTATTGATTTTTCATCTTTGAAATAATAAGGCGTTATTAGTGTAAATGGAGGAAATAAAAATTAATAAAAAAAAGAAGGATGTTGTTGATTTTTTTTTTTTTATTATTATTACCAGAAAAACTAAAGAAAATAATATTAAATATATATTATTAAATATATAAAAAAAAACAAATATTATACCTTATTTTTATATTTAATTTTTTTTTTTATTTTATAATTTTTATATTTTTTACTGATAAAATTAATTATGGTTTATTTTTTTATAAAAATAAATAATTTTTTTAATTAATATAAAATATCTACATATATCAACATATATATATAGAAATATGAATATAGATATATATACAAATAAATATAAATATAAATATAAATATAAATATATATATACTTATAGTTATATTTAATACATTTATTTATATATATAAAAAAAAATCATTTGAATTTTACACTAACACATAAACAATTAATTACACTTTATAATCTATTATTTAATCTATTTTATTCTTCTTCTGTTAATTCGATATTTTTTTAATTTAACTAGGAATTTCAAAATTTTCATTTAAAATATTCATATTTCTAAGAATAGTTTTTAATTAAGCAATTACCTTAGATTATTTTTTTAATTCAATTTTATATTTTTTTGCTATAGATTCGTACTAAGATATTAAATTGCTTGAATCTTAAAAAATAGGTTTAAAGTTCTATTATAATTTTTAAAGTTTTTCTGAATATTCAATAACTGCTTCTAATAATTTATTTTTAATTTCTCCTTCTTATTATTCTTAGATAACTTCATATGTTACACTTATTAAATAAGGAATTTACTTTATACTCATTTATATATCGGAAAATTAAGCATCATAAAAGAATTATTTACGATCAACATTTAATTTTTATATTATATTTTTTAAGGACTTTATATGTATTTACGATTAATTTTCGATATTTTTTATTTATATTAAATCTTCATTTTTTATATTTTATCTATTTGAATGACACAATCCCATTTTTTATTATTTTTTATTTATTTTTAATTTTTTATTTATAATTTTAAAAATGCAATAATATATTTATTTATTTTATTCGGTGGTTTAAATTAATTTTATATTTAATTTAAAATAATTTTATTTATTTTATTTATTTTAAAAGTTTAAATATTTTCATTATTTTGCAATTATAATTTTACAAAAAACTAAACTGTTTTAAATAATTTTAAGTGAAAAAATATATAATTATTAAAAAAAAAAAAAAGTAAATATATATTTTAGAAATTTAAAAAATTAAACAAACATAAAGTATAATTTATATAAATATATAATGATGTAATTTAAATTTTAATTTCATTATAATAAATAATTAAAATAAAAAGTATAAAAATACTAACATAATAAGATAAATCTTAATTTCAAATTTATTAATTATATATATACTAAAATTTAAATATTTAAAATAAATAAAAGAAAAACCATAAATAAATTAAATAATATTGTAATAATAAAAAAAAGAAAATGTTTTTAAACATCAAAATAAATAAAATAATAAAAAAATATAATAAAAGGCTATAAAAAAATAAAATAGCAATAAACTACTAAGCTCTTAATTTGAATATTACTCTATAATTGAAATAAAATAAATAATATTGATTAAACTATTGTAAAGAAAAAAAAATATTGATTAGAAAAATATAATGCTTTAAAAATTTCATTGAAAATATAATATAAAGATCATATTTAAATTTTAATAGACAACTCATAACTAAAAAAATTTACAAAATAATAAAAAATATGTATGAAAAAAAAAAATAAACAAAATATAAAATCGAAGAATAATATTCAAAATAGATAAAATTCAAAAAAAATAATAATAAATATTTATATACAATAAAAAAATATAATAAAATAAATTTATAAAAAATAACAAAAAAGAAATATAATTATTATAAAATATATATATAATATAAATTTTATAAATAAATATATATATAAATAAAAAAAAAAAAAATAAAGATATATATATATTATATATATATATATATATATATATTATATATATATATATATATATATATATCGTGTTTCTTCTATATTTATTTTCATATTTATCAAATTATTTTGTATTAATATTATTATTCTAATTATATTTTTATTAATTTTTAAATTTTTTAATTATTAACTTAAATTTTTAATTCTTAATAATTATTTGATTTTTTTTTTTTTATGATTATTTAAAATTTCTATTTTCTATTTTTTTTAATTTTAGTTTATTTATAATTTCTTATGTATTATATTATGAGTATAAATATAAAAAATTTGATTAAAATTAAAATTTATAAAAGCTTTTTATTTCAGAAAACTTTATTTTTACAATAAAATAATATTATAGCATATTTCATATTATTTCTTTAGACATTAAATATTTAAAATATTTTTAATTATTTAATAAATGATTTTTTATTTCTTTTTAAGTATTTTATTATGAAAGTTATAAATTTTATTTGATATTTATTTGAATCATGCATTTATAAAATAAATATAAATTAATTTTATTAATATTAAAAGAAAAAATACTTTTAAACGTTTTTTGATTTTAATATAATATTTTAATAAATATAATTTGAAATTTCAAACGAACATATTGATTTGATAAATGCTATTTTATTTTATATATATGATTTTATTTATTGTTTATTTTTCTTTTCTTTTTTTCATATATTTTTCTATTTATTTTTTTAGTTTTCTATTCTTTTTTTTTATTAGCTTTTTTTTCGAAAATGGTTAGTTTTTATTTACAAAATCTAAAAACCTTTAATTAAAAATATAAATATATTATTATTTTATAAATATAGGATATAATTTACTTAGCATCCATTTCAATTGTATTTTCTTTTAGAACATCATCAATTCTTTTCAATTAAAAAATTTAATGATCTTTTTTAAGACAATAAAGTAACTCTAAAAGCCATTAAATAGGGGGAAAATTTTCCGTATTTATGCAAAGATCTTATGGCGTAGTTAATTTAATTATTTTTTCGTATACTTTAGGAGCATTAACTATTTAATTTATATTTATTTTAATCTAAAGCTATGCTTTTTAAGGTGCAAGTACTTTTCCTGAAGCTATGTTAATTAAGTCAGAAATCGTAAAGTTTCTTCGAGAATCTTTTAAAGAAGGTAATACGAATCCATAATCAACTACATTCCAGTATGTATTTTCATAATTTTTTAAACTAGAATTAACAATACTTTAGCTTACAATATCAAA
This sequence comes from Ichthyophthirius multifiliis, assembly GCF_000220395.1. Classification (NCBI taxonomy): domain Eukaryota; phylum Ciliophora; class Oligohymenophorea; order Hymenostomatida; genus Ichthyophthirius; species Ichthyophthirius multifiliis. The sequence goes on from NW_004087118.1 coordinate 3,894, forward strand.
TATTTTATTTTTATTTTAAATTAATATATTTATTTATTTTTAAAAAATTATACATATATTTAAATATTATTGTTGTTATAAATATAATCAAAGAAATTTAAAAAAACTATTAATTATTTTAAAATCGTTTTAAAGGAATTTAATTTTTTTATAAACAGCCAACAGTTTCATTTTTTATTTTAGAATTCTATTAAAATAATCAAAAATATAAAAATAATTATAACATATATATATATACTAGTTATTTTACAAAATATATTAATTTATTATCAAAAAATTATTTTTTTACTTTGCGTATTTTTCCTTTTAAATTGCATTAATTTATTTTTGAAATAAAAAAATTATTTTTTGAAACCAAAAATTATTTTTTTCAATTTAATTTTTATTTTATTTATAATATATAATGATCAATTACAATAATTATAAATCATCTGATTATCCTATTTACAAATAAATTATTTGTAAAGGAAGGCAAGTTTAATGTATTTTTTATAGAGATTCAACATATGTGTTTTATGACTAATATGTTTCCTAATTAATAGATACTAATAAATAATATTCAAGTAATGATCTAATATTATTAAAAGGTGGTGTTTCTTTAATAAACCATTTTTGGTTTTATAAAATTGAAATATATCCTGATAATTTTGAAAAAACATTTGAATGCTTACAAGAACTGATAAAAAAACATTCATTAAACAAATAAATAAAAAAATATATAAAAATGGGTCATAAAATAATCTGAAAAAGAAAAAAAAATAATAAATGCAATTTATTTAATAAAATAATGATATTAAGCTAATTATATCAAAGGAATTTTAAATATAAAATAAGGACAATACAATTTAGCTTTAAGAAAAATAAGATGTTTCTAAAATTATGTAAAAATATATAAAGGAAGGCCTCGTAAGTTGAATTAAAATTAACTTTAATGGTTAAAAATACATATGAATGATATAGAAAATAAATTTAAAACAGCTAAATAAATTCATAATGATTTTTTAAATTACTTTAACTTAAATAATAATGAAATAAAATATAAAAGTTTTTATAAATATTTAAAATAATATTTAAATTTATCTTGTATATAACCAACATAGCTTAAAAGAAATTGCAATAATGAAGAAAAGGTAACGTAACATCTTGTAATTTAAATATATAACAGAAAAAGACATGAAATAGAAAAGGAGAAAGGTTGATTGTTTATAGATAAAATAAGTCTGTAAATTATAGTATAATGGGATGTATGACAATTTTTGGTACATTACCATATATGGTAATCAAAGGTGGAAGTAAATGGGAACATTAAGTAAAACATATATGTGAGATATTATATTTTATCGAACAGAATTGGTAAAATAAATAAATAGTTTTAATTTTAAACTATTCAACGTAACATAAATCAATAAATTTATAAAAATATTATTATAAAAAATAAACTTTGAATATATGCCTGTATCTTCACCATAACTTATGCCTTAAGAATTAATTTGGGGAAAATTTAAAACAATAATAAAATGATTATATATTTTTGATGAGAAATAATTACTAAAAGATATATTTAATGCATATAAATAAATTACAGTTAATGATTGATAGAATTATTTTTTTCATACATTAAAATATTATGAATAATCACTTAAAAAAGAAATTATATATTGAATAATAATATATAAAATTATAATATTAAATAAAAAAAAAATCACAATATATTAAAATAATGAGAGTAAATACATTTAAAAAAAATTATGAAATTTTAAAAAATAAAAATAAAAATAAAAATAATATGTTTAAAAATTATAATAAATAATAACAATCAAAACAAAATAATACCAAAAAAAAAAATATGAAAATAAATTTGGAAGAAATACGTATTATATATATATATAATATATATATATATATATATATATATATATATAAAATATCTATATATATTTATTTTATTTTTTTAAAATTTAAATTCTATATAAAATTTATTTCTAAATTTTATATTAAATATTTTATTTTTTAAACTTTTTTTTATATTTTATATTTCTTTTAACTTATATATATATTATTTAAATAAAATATATGATTTAATAACTATTTTTAATAAAAATATTCATTTTTGAAAAATATTTTAAATTATTTTTTTTTTTATTTAAATTAATATACTAACTTGTATTTTCTGTTGATGATTTATATTAATTTTATAGTTAAATATAATTTAAAAAAAAATGTATATATATATATATATATATATATATATATATTTAATATAATTTTATAGTTCATTGTATTTTTTATTTAATATTTAAATTTTACAATATTATTTATTATATCATATATTTATTAATTTATATAATTTATTTTTTAATTTATATATATTTAATTTCTTACTTTTTAAAGTTTTTTGTTTTTTTATTATATAAAAAATCGTTGATTTACTTGGTTATCCTATTTTATTTTCAATAAATTTTCTATATAGTCAATTTAATATTTAGTATTTATTTAATATAATGCCTTTTAAAAAAGTATTAAATTTTATTCTTTAAGACTAGTATGTTAGCCTCATTTCCTATTAGAATTTTTTCATTTTTCGGAATTTAAGTAATTTATATAAATGTTTGAATATAATATTTTTTGTATATTTTTTTAGCTAAATATCCTGTTTTGACCTCTATAGTGATATTTTTTTTTTAATAGTATTTATAAAAAACAATAATTTAGTCATTATAATTTTTGTTCTCCTTATTAATATTTTCCATTAATATGATTTTTAATATAATGAGAATTTTCCATTAAATAAAAAGCGCAAAACTTTTCAAATTAAATCTCCACATTTTAATATATATATATAATACAAAGTAGACATTATGATCGAGTCTTGAGCTCATATTGAAGTATTAAAGCTTTTTTATCCCTTATTAAATCATTTAAATATCTAATAATTATATTTCTAATATTCAAATTAATAATTTGTTAGAAGTGCGGGAAGGTAGATGTAATAGAATTTTTCAATTACATTTAGATAGTTATTATTGAATATTTAATTGAACGTAATTAATTTTTTTTTTCTACAGATAATCTAAAAATAAGAATATTAGATTGATGAAATTAATGTAATTAATTTTAGTATATGTAATTTGTTTGCATATATATATTTCTTTAATAAAATTAAAAATAAAATAAGGATTTTATCTATTGGTTTTAATAGTTATTTATACATTCAATAAATATATATATAAAAGTCATATAATATTAATTCAAAATATTTAGATTATATTTGTTTTAGAAAATAAAAATAATAAAAAAAAAAATTTAAAAAATAAAGAAATTCCAAACTTTTAAATAAGTAAAAAAAATAATATATAATTATTAAGCTTTTTTATTAATAAAAAAAAAGAAAATAAAAAGAAAGAAAAGTATAACAAATTAATCTCAATAATTATATATAGATATTAAAATAAAATATAAAGAAAATACTATAATAAAAATACTCTTAAAAATCTA
>NW_004087118.1:7409-43560 GCF_000220395.1 Ichthyophthirius multifiliis
TTAAAAAATAAAAGAAATATATATATATATATATATATATATTATGTATATATATTTATATATATTAATAAATATAATTATTTTACAATAATTATTTATAATAATAATTATATAAATTTTGATTTTTTTAATATACAAACTTAAAAAAAATAAATGTTTATAAAATATAAATATTATTTCTAATAAATGTATTTTAAATATCCAATTTTCCATATAACAATTACTAATTTCAAAAATACTTTTTTATAAAAAAGTCATTTAAAAAAGCATTTAATTCCATAAAAAAATCGTATTAAAGAATTCATTGAATTATCCTATAATCCAGATTCTTAAAATATTCTTGACAAATCATAATACTCCGAAATTTTAAAAATTTACGAAATCCAATATTAAATTCGCGAATATAAGAAAGATCACAAAAACTATTTAGTAAATACCTATATAGAGTAATTCTTAAACCTAAAATTATAAGAAACATCCTTACAAACATTATTAGAGAAACTAAAAGCCTCTAATTTTGAAGAAGATAGACTTAAAAAGGTTTATCTATTGCTTAAATACTTTGCTAAATTAAACTTTGAGTAAAAAACTTTACAAAAATATGCTCATTAGTACTTTTTATAGTAAATAAATTAGAATAAACCACTTTTTTACCTAAATTAATATAACAAATGTAATAAAAAGGCTAATTTGATAAACTAGATTATAATTAATTAGACTTATTTTTTATAAGGGAAATTATGACAAACATATTGATAAATTTATCTAATTTAGGAATTTATTCCCATTTCCTTTTTAAAAATTATCAAGTTTTTATTGAATATGAAGGTTTATTTAAAAGTAATATTTATTTCCAGAACATACTTCCTTTATATTGGGCTTATAAAAACTTTAATATAGAAATAGAATATCATCTTTTTAATTATGCGATTTTTAGATGTTCACCTTTAATGACTTTTCCATATTTTATTAATCATTTATGGCTATTGACATTAGATTAATATACATAAATGTAACTTTTTAAATTAACTTCTGCCTTTTTAAATTAATATTCTTAATAAAATTTCGATAAATAGGTACTAGATGTTAGAGTTTCGGTTAAAATAATATAAATAATATACAATTTGTTCCCTGATCATGCTTAGTAATTGATTTAGTTAAAATATGATTAAAAAATAAATGATAAAAAGATAGTTTAAGACGAGTTTTTCGAAAAGTTTTTCAAGTTATTTTTAAGTTCTGTGGAAGTAGTTAAATAATCAAATTTTTGTATAAATTAATAATATTAAAAATAAACATAACAAATATTATAAGTATTAGAAGAAATGCTAAATATTAAATGTAAATTAAATTAATAAGTAGGATTTTTATATCTTGTAAATATTTTGGATCAAACAAATAATATTGCAATAGTAATTGTTACTTTAAATTAATATTATCTTGATTAAAACAAAAAACTAAAACTTTTATATAAATAAAGACTTAAAAAAAAGTATAAAAATAAAATATAAATGAATATATATATATATATAAATATATATATATTTAAATATATATTTATTTTTTATATATATTTTTATATATATATATTTTTTTTATTTTTAGACATTTAAATATTTTGGGCTATTAAAAAATTATTTTTGTTGATTTTGCAAAAATATATAAAAGAAATAATAATAAAATAGAAATTTGTAATTATTTAAAATATCTTTATTAAAGTATTGGTATAAAATTAGAATAAAAAAAATGAAATATTTTTATATATTTTTAATTTTTGTTAATTATAAATTTATATCTTATATAAAATACTATATTAATAATTTGTTTTGTTTGTTAATAATTATTGTTTATTAGAAAAATACAAAATAATTATGTTTTTAATTTATATAATCTTTTATATTTTATATATTATATATTCTTTTATATATTTTTATATAGATATATAATTGTTTTAAGATATTTTATCTTAATAAAAAAAATATTTAATAAAGTAAAGATATAAATAAATTTAATCTGATTGTTATAATAGAAAATATGAATAAAAATAAAAACATAAACAATATTTATAAATAAAAAAATATAAATTGTTAAAATAAAAATCTATTTATATAAATTAAAGCAATATATAATATAATATTTAATAAGATATTATTATATAATCAAATAAAAGATTATATATTTTAAAAAATAGATAAATAAGAATTATTAAAAAAATATATATATAAATTAATATATTAATATATATGTTATTTATATATTTATTATATATATATATTTATATATATATATATATATATTAATTAATGTATTTATTTTTATATTATCTTAATACTTTTTTTTATGATATAATGTTATATGTACTATTATTACTATAAATAATAGCAAATTATTTTGTTATTCCATTTATTTATTAGTAGATAAGTCTTTATTGTCTAATATTTATAAGAATGAAAGTATAGGAATATTTTTATTTAAATTAGATTAAATATATTTAAATATAATATTATTTACTTTTTTTATATATATATATATATATATATTTTTTATTTTAAATGTATTAATTTTTATTACTTATATAAAACAAAAATATTTAAAAGATATATTCATTTATTTTTATTTTTTATTTTATGTGTATTTATTAAAATAAAATAAATAAATAAATAAATATATAAATAAATATATTAATTTAATTTAATTTATTTTAATTTAATTTAATTTATTTTAATTTAAGAAATAATACAATATATTAATTTAATTTTTTTAATAAAAATATAAAATGTCAGATTTATTAGATATAAAATATTAAGAAATTATAGGTTTATTTTTTTTAAAAAAAAATATAAACATAAAAATATAATAAAAATTTAAACAAAAATATATATATAGAATGGTTAAAAAGTAGAAATTTAATATCAAAAGAATGGTCTAAATAATTAAAAGCTATTTAATTAAAAACTAATGAATTAATCGAAAAGCTAAGCGAAATTTCTGATAAAGAAATATCAAAATATGCCCAAGAAAATAAAGAAGGTAATATAAAAAACCAATAAATAAATCAAAAAAATTCTTTTAAATAATTATAAAAAAAGACTTTAATTATTATTAACTTGAGAAAATAATAAATATGCTTTTAAAAACACCAGAAGCTTAATAAAAAAATTTCTTTGGTTAATATACAAATTAAATAATAAGAGATTGGGTAGCATTTGAGAAATTATATAAGAAAAATAACGTACATTTAATAACTATAGCAAAATCAATGATATAATATGTATAATATGAAATGTAAAATAATAAAATATAAAATTAAAAAAAAAAAAAAAAGTCCTGGAATAACAAAACATATGCAAATGTTAGATAATTAATTAAACTAAGCCACTTTAAAAAAATAAGATATTGAAGTTTTAATAAAATAATAAGAAAATTAATACAAAGAATAATGTAAAAAATTAGGAATTTAAGGCGAAAATTTATAATTAGAAGTGCCAGCTTTGGTATCTTAGTTACCTTAAAAATTTAATTAAATATAAGAGAAAGCTAAAAATGAGTTAATTATTAAAGGTTTGGATTATTATTATAATTTTACTTAATATGTCAATTAAAAAGCTTAGCCTGAAGTAAATATTCATTATTTTTAAATAATAAAGATAAAAATAATATAAAATATATATATAATATTTTATATATAATATATAAAATATAACATTTTAGAGTATAAATCTTTGTTTATTAGAAGAATTAATTAAATACGGGGATTAAACTTTAAGTATTTATTAAAAAAAAAAAATAATGAAGAAATTAATGAACTAGAAGAATAATAATTAAATGATAATAAGTAAAAAAGAAAAGGAATATATTTGTATTTAAATTAATATATATATATAAATAAAGATATAAGTGGTATTCTAAATTCTATTAAAAAAATTAAATTTAATCGGAAACAAATATTAATTGGAATTTCGATATAGTTGATATAAGTGTATTATTTTTTTATAAAATAAAATAAAAATTAAATAAAAAAAATCAAGAATAATGAAAAATAAAACAATTAAATTTAATAAAATGCAATTTAATAGGCTAATACAGATGAAATATAATGGGATATTTAATTAGAAGATAATTAGATATAAAACATAGATAATTATAATAATAATTAATAATAATAATAATAATAAAAAGAGGAAGAACATTATATAGAAATAGAAACGATTTTATCGAATAGAAATTATAGAAATGAAATATTGAATAATTTAAACGAAGTAAATACTAAATTTTTTTATTTATAAAAAATAAATATAGGTTTTATATTTTTTAGAATATAGAATAGCTGAAGGAAAAAATTATAGTTCTAATAGTATGCTTTAAACCTATGAAACAGGTAATAAAAATGGATTATTTGAAATATCTATTAATGATTTGATTTCTATATAGAAAGAATATTAATAATTAATTGATTTATTAACATGCTTTTAATTAAGATAATTATTAATTATAAAAGAATAAAATAAGTATTATATATTTAAATTAGAAACGAAAAAAAAAATATATATATTTTTTGAAAATAACAAGTGCTTGTGATAGAATAATTAATTAATTGCAATAATACTAAAATTGTATAGATAAATATTAAAAAAATATAAAAAATTTATAAAAAAAATAAATTGAAAATGAAGATTGTATTAAAGATTTATTTAAAAAGAAATAGAATTATATTAAAAATGCACTTGATTTAAAGGAAATAATTGAAAAGATGCTTTTTGAAACTTTAAAAAGAAAATGTATTATTACAGGTGATATAAATAAATTGAAAAAGATATATTGAATATATATATATATATATAACTAGATTTAAATATATATATATATTAATATATATATAAATATATATTTATATATATAGATATTTTTTTTTTTATTTTTAATAATATTTTAAAAAATAAATTATATTTTTTTTTATTTGTCAATGTTTTATTATTATATTTTTTTATAATTTTTATTTTTTTTTATTTTTATTATTTTTCAACATTTATTCATTTTTTTTAAAAACGTAAGAAATATATTAGCTTTAATAACCAAAAATAAACATATTAATTATTATATAAAAAATGGATATATAAATAATTCATATAAAAGAAATCCTTAAAAACCGCCATTTAATACCTTATATACATGAAAAAGGGCGTTAAACATTTAAAGGTTCAGATTTTATAACTTTTCTTTTATAAAACTACAATCCAGAACATTTAAAAACCCGCTAAGACCTTTTAAAATTCATTAAAACACACCTAACGAATCCAAATTTAGACTATAAATTTATATTCAACTTAAAAGACTCTTCCGAATTTGAAGATTCTGATGAATAATATATATTTTATGACCATAATACAGTCCAATTTAGTTCCAAATAGTTATTTTTTTGGGAAAATAATATTATTATTCCTTCTATAGAATCTCTAAACGAGCGCTTATATATACTAACTGAATAAATATTATAGGATATAAAATATGATTACTTAACCGGAATTTTGGACTACTAAGAATTTTCTAAACACGATTTATTTTTTGAAATTTAACAAATTTTTGAATTTTTACCTTTTTTGAATTTGTAAGAGTTTTCTAAAAAAAATAACTAAGGATTGCAATTAGCTTTCTTTTTTAATATATATAATATTTTCCTATTATAACTTTTTATCAAAAACAACTAAAAAAATATTAATCTAAAAGATAATATACCTCTATTTAAAAAATAAAAAATTAATATTTCAGGCTATATATTCTATCTTGACGACATAGAACATGGTATTTTCCGTAAAAACGATTTTTTCGGAAAAAATATAGCCAAAGCAGCCCTTTTATATGCCACTAATAGCTTTTTTACGGACAAAAGTTAACTAAGATTTAATCCAAAATGTGATAAAAGGGCTTCTTTGTGCAATTTTTTCGATTTTAGATATAGATTTGCACTTTTTTGTGGAGCTAAGGGATTCCCGAATTTCAGAGTTTTTTCTAGTTAAAATTTAGACTAGAATTTGGAAGAGTGTATGAGGTAATTTCTAAAAATAAGTGTGTTTTGGGCAAAGAAAAAGAATCCTATAGGGAACATATAATGGAAGGTTTATTTAAGTATCATTTATAAATGGTTTGGAAAGGATATAGGTAAAAATGAGGAAGAAATATGTGATAAAATTGGAGTTTGGGAATTTTTAGAAGAAAAAGAGGAGAAAATTAATAAGAAAAATTGTGAAATTAAAATTTAAAAGAAATTTATTTGGGTTGCAAATGAAAAAGTATGAAAAAAAAAAAAAAAAATTATTTATTTAAATAATAATACTTAATTTTGAAAAATATTAATATATATATAAAATAAAAAATAAAAAAAAAAAAAAATATATAATAAAAGTTTATATTTTTAAATATAAATTAAATATATAAAAATATATATATTTCAAATAATTAAATAAAATAATAATAAGTATAAAATAAATAAATATAAACAAAAAAATTAAAAAATAATATTAAGAAAAAACATATTTTTATACTAAAAAAATATAAAATACGAAAAAATATATGTGTAATTATATAATAATTATTATTATGTTTTTTAATTGTAAAATAAAATAAATATTAAAAAATTAATAAGTTTTAAAATAATAAATAATATAAAAAAAATATATATATATATATATATCTAAAAAAATTAAAAATAATACATATAATAATATAATATTAATATATAATTAATATAGACTTTATTAATATAATATTAAAAAATAAATAAAAATATAAATAAATATTATTATATTTAATTATATATATAATATATATATATAATTATAATATATATATATACATTTATAAGTATATTAGAATTTTTTATATTTTTATATAATTATATATATAAATATTAATTTTTATTCCTAAAAATAAAATTTATCATTTATTATTTATTATAAAATATATATATTTTTATATATATTTAAAATTTCTTTTAAAAAAATAATTTAATATATTTATTTTTAAATTTATTATTATTTTTATTTATAAATATATTATATTATATTATATTTTTTTTTTATTATATTTAATATTTAATATTAAATTTTTAATTTAATTAAATAAAAATTATTATTAGAATAAATAAATAATAAAAAATTTATTTTATTAATTATAATTAAATATTTAAAATAGAAAAATTATGTTCATATTATCACAATAAATAGTTTTTAATTTATATAATTTGATAAATGAGTTAATATTTTATTTAAAAACGGAATTTATAATTTTTATATTATATTTAAATTAAATGTATTTTATTTATTTATATAATTTTTTTTATCAAATATTTATTTAATTAAACATTAAAAATATATTATTTAATCCAACTATTATAATATATTCTAAATAAAAAAAATTATTAAATATATTTAGATATTCTTAATTATTATATATATAATTATTTATAATATTTATATTACTTTTATTTATAAAAAAAAAATTAAAATTAACAATATGTTTAAATAAAAATTTAAATTAGCAAAAATTAAAAGTTTAAAATATAATTTCGAAATTTTAAAAATATACCTGATAATTTAATTAAAATTAAATTAAAAAAATAAATATTAAATATAAATGAATATAAAAAATTATATATATAATTTATATTATAATTAATTTAAAATTTAATATATAAATTGATAAAATATAATAATAAAAAATAATTTTTTATTTAAAGAAAAATTTAAAACTTTTTTTATATATATAAAATTTATATTTTATAATATAATATAAAAAATAAAAAATTTGCAATATAAAATATTATTATTAAAAAATAAAAATGTTTAAATTAAAATTTATTATAAAAAATTTTAATATAGAAAATATTTATTTGTAATAAATAAAAATAATTATTAATATATAAAATAAAAATAAATTTATAAATTTAAAATTAAATAATAAAAAAAAAATATATATATAATAAAAATAAATTAATTTAATAAATAAAAAAAATAATAATAATAATAATAATAATAATAATAATAATAATAAAAATTATTTAATTATAGACAATTTTATTATTAAAATTATTTATAAATAATAATATTAAAAATTTCAATATAATTAAATTAATAATTTTATTTTATTTTTTGAAATACATAATATAAAATAGATATTATATTTTTACTTAAAAATTAAAGTTAATTAAGAAAGAAAATAATTTAAATATTAATATTTATTTATAATATTTTTATATTATAATATATAATTTTATTCAAATATTTATTTCTTTATAATAATATATCTAAATAAATATTTTTTTTTAATTTATATATATAAATTAATATAAGATATAAAAATATTTTTTTTCCTTTCAAAAGAAAAATCTATTTAATATAAATAATTAAAAGTATAAAAATTATTTTTATTCTTTTTAATTATTTTTGTTTTTTTTAATACTTAATTTTTTTAAATAAATTATGTACAACAAAAAAATATATAAATATAAATTATAATATTTATTTATTTAATACCTATTATACAAAAAAATTTATTTGTATTTTAATAATTTTATATTTTATTTTATATACATTTTTTTTTAAATTTATATTTTCTTTATACAAAAATAAAAATCAAATAAATTCATTATTTAATGCAAAATTTATATTATAATGCTTTTTAAGTTAATAGTATATTTTTTATATTTCTACAGTAATAAATTGTTTCAAAAAACCTAATAAGCTATATTTTTAACTTTATTTTTAAATTAATATTTTAATCTTATAATTTATTTAAAAAGTTGCATTTATTCAATATGTTTTTTATATTAATAACTATTTAAACTATTCAATATAGCCGATAAATTATTTATTAATTTAAAAACTTAATAAGCAATATTAGACTCTACAAAATCTTATATAAATTAAAAATAAAAAAATATATAGTTAATAGTATTTATATGTAAAAATATATTATATATAATATTTATATATTTAACTTTTTCTTTTCTAATTAATTAATAATAAATACACAAACATATAAATTTATATATATTTTTTATTTATTTTATTCAAATTAATAAATTAAAATATTTATAATAAAATTATCATGTTATTATATATTTTATATTATTATATTATTATAATTTATATCAAAAAATGTTTTTTCCATTATAAAACGAAATTCTCAACATAATATGAGTAATTTTATGATTTGTAAAGTTAATATTATTAAAAATTTCTATATGTTTATATAAGTGTTAAGGTATATTCTCATCTATTTTCTTTTCTTTCATTAAATTCATGCAACTATCACATAAATTGATATTATTTTATTCTTCTTATCCAATTCTATTACAAGAAAGGCAAATCCATCTATTTCCTACAATGATTTAATTACATCCAATACACTTTTATACATATATATATAATATTAATAATATATATTATTATTATATACATTAATATTAAAATGAGTATCTTCTTATATTTTCAAAATATCCTAATCTTGTAAAATTTACTGAAATTTTCTTTAATTTTCTGAAATATATTAGCTTAGTTATTTATCTTCTTATTATATAATAAAAAACTTATCTTAACCAAAACAATAGCTATTAAAATCTTACAAAAATGCATATTTATGTAAAAATATTAAATTCATATAAAACTAGTTTTTATTTTTTTAATTATTTACACATTTTTCGCAAAAGTAAACTTCTTATTTTTTCCAATAATACATATGCTATTATTCCTATATAAATAAATTATTACATAAATTGCATTTATTTCCTCTTTTTAATACGAAATCACACACATTTTAAACCAAAAGTTCTTTTTTTGGTATACATTCTTATATTTTTTCTAGTATATTTTATATTAAATGTATATCTTTTTTGCTTATATTATGCCTTAATATAGGTTAACAGTAAATCTTTTATTTAAAAATGCCTTCCCAGTCTAAAATATTGTAATTTTGAATAATAAATTCAAATTATAATGGATATTTTATTTCTTATAGTTATTAATTCTAGTTTAAAATTTTATGAACTTCTTTATTTTTAAAAAAGCCGTTTTTTATTCGTTTATATAAATCTTTATAATTATTATTTTAAAAAGGCTTATATAATAATTAAGAAGTGATAATCTTTTTTTCATTATTTATTATAATTTCGTCTAGCTTTGACATCCAATCTATTTCATAAAATTAATCTTTGACTAAAACATCCAAAGATTCATCCAAAAGAATACACCCTGGAAGATAATCTTAAGAAAATATACATTCTAGATGAAATTAAAAAGAGTAATCACAAAAATAAAAATCCATATATTTATCAAATCCATTTGTTTGGATACTTTAAAGAGTTTTTTCTTCTATTCCTTCTATATTGAGTACTTCTATTTAAACTTAAGGAAATTTTTGTTTTATTAAAATACTATCTTTAAGAGCTTTTTAACATAATTTTTACCTTTAAATATAATAAATATAATAAATATAATAAATATATAAATATATGTATATATATATATATATATTAAAATCATTATAAATAATAACTTACTAATATAAAATAAATAATAAAATTATGTATTCATGATTTTATTTTTTTTGAAGTATTTTTAATTTTTATTATTTTGAATTTTATTAAACAAACACATCTTTTAAATGTAGATTAATTACATTTCTAATATATTGGATATCACATTTTTCACCAATTTACATATCAACTTTTATTCCTTTTTAAAAAAATTTTTAAATGAACGGAATATTCTTATTTTTTATATTAAATTATTCTTATAGATATTATTCAAAAATCCCATTTATATTTCTTGCGAATTCACCTTCATTAATCTAAAGTGGCTCTTTTTACTATAAATAATAATCAACACTAAACTCTAATTAATTATTTTCCCATACAAGCTTAGTTTCTTTTATTCTTTATAATTGAATATTATTAATATTATTTTCCTCAAAAATACCAGTTAAAAACTACATATGATCTTTCGTATCTATTACCTATTCATTCTCAATAACAAAATTTTCCTTATTTACAATACTAAAAATATACTATATTAATGTTTCTAATTCTAAATAATTACTTTTATGTATTTTATACTTTATAGTAGGTTTTAAATATATATTAAACATCTACTCACAATCTCTATCGTTACAAATAATTTGTTTTTCAAATTATATTTAAAATTCCATTTATATATCGTTATGGTTTTATTAAATATATTCGAAAATTTCATTCTTTAAAATTGCTTTTATTTAATAATATTTCTCTATTTAATCATCTGTGAAAGCTTCAGTATTATTTAAAATACCTTCATCATCAAAATTCTTTAAAATACACATTAGGTCAACTTTTTATTTTTAAGAAATTTATATACATTAAAAATTCTTTAAAAACTCTTCAAAAATATATTTTTCTTCATAATTATCTTTAAATATAAATTCACATTCTTTTTGAATCTGGCTGAAATCGCCAATAGCCCTACCTGAAAGAAAAATATGCTATTATATTTTCCAAGGAAGATAAAATTATTTTGTTATTTTAAATATTTGGTAATATTTTAACTCGAACTTTGATAATTCAGAATTATATAGAATCATTTCTTTGATAATTTTAAATATTTTTTCTTATGTATCTTCATGCTTATATTTTGATACTTAGCTTTTTAAAAATGACATTTTTGGAGTTTATTTATATTTATTTTTTTATTATAAAAAAAATTGTATTTATTTAAATTTTTTTTTTGCTTAAAAATTATTGTGTTTTTATTTAATATAAACTAATATATAGATAGATATATTAAAAAATAAAATAAAAATAATATAAATAAATAACGACTAGAAATGAAAAAATATATTAAATAAAATTTTTTAGATTTATAATATTAAAAAAAAATAAAATAAATATATATATATATATATATATATATATATATATATATATATATTTAATTTCTTTTATTTTTTAATTCTAATTAAAAAAATATAAATTATTAGTCATACAATTCAAAAAATAAATTCTAATTAAAATTTAATTGTTTTTGAAATTTTAAATATAATTACTTTTTCATTTTTTTTATTTTTAAATTAATATAATAAAAATAATTTTTAATAAAATATTCGATTTTAATTTTTTATTAAATTAAAAATATTTTATTTATAATATAATTTATTAAATTTATACTTATATTAGACATATATAATAATTTTAATATTTCCTTAATATATCTAATTTTATATTTCTATTAATATAAATACTTAAAAATTAATAATTTTTAATGAAATAACAATAATATTAATTAAATTATCTCTAATATATAATTTTAAATTTAAAAATGATTTCAATAATACTTTTATATTTAATTTTCATATAATTAAATAAATTTATGAATTATTTTAATCTAATAAATATAATTTACTAAAATTAAAATATTATTAAAGGATTTTTTTTTCCCTAAATTTATATATTTATTTATTTCATAAATAACAAAATAAAACTAGGTTTTTTATAGAAAATTAATAAAAATTTTTTATTTATTTATATTTATCTGTATTAATTTTACAAATAAAAAATTTATTTTCTTAAAAAAAAGAGCAATAATTTATATAAATATAAAATAAAAATATAGTTAAATTATATTAGTTAATATAATTAAAAATATAAAACATTTTAATATTTTTTTTTAAAAACAAAAACAAGCAAATTAATTATATTTTATTTTCAAAAATTCCTATAAAATCCTCTTCTTTTAGTTTTAATTTATTAAAAAACTTTATTTTTAACAATCTAAAAGTATTTAATTTATTTTTCTTCATTTTTAATATTTCCTTTTTTAATCCACCATTATGGATCAGAATTTAAGAATTATTCAAACTCTTATTTATAAGGAGAAATAGTTAGCAAATTTATAATGAATTCATTATTTAATTTAAATTAAAGAAAATATTAAATGAACTATTTATAAAATTCAGATTTGTTTCCATAGACTTTTCTAATGACTTTTTTAAAACCTTTAAGTATATTTTTGTGATAGTTAGTATCATTTCTAAATTAAGTCTTTTTATTTTCATTACTTATATTTATATCTATCTATTTTTTTTAGTTAGAACGTTTTTAATTAATTTCAATATTATTTTAGTATTAATTTTTGTCTTTATGAGATTCTTCTGTTTAGTTTTATTGTTAATCTGAATATATAAAACAATTCCTTTTTTAAGTATTAGAATTATTATTTATATCTTAACATTATTTAACATTCGATATTATTTCTATTTAATTTTATTTTTTGTTAGAATAACAGAATCCAGAATTCATTTATTATTCTTCATTAAAATTATTTTTTATTTCTCTAAATTCTAATATCTGTTTTCCTGACTATCTATTGTTTACCATTTACATATTAGATTAACTATTAGTATAATTTTAATAATTTTACATATTTATTAAAAAAGATAAACTTTCTATTATTTATTACATTTATTAATAAAGGTTTTCTTGTATTTAGAAATATTCAAATTATTTTTATTACATTTAATATTGGTTGCTAATCATATTTTAGATTAAATTTTAATTATTTTAAACTATGTTTAAAATGTATTGTTAATTAAATTCCATTTTTTATTTAGTATTATAAATAATTGTTCTTAATATATAATAAATATATAAAAATATTTAAAAATTCAATATTTATTTTATGTAAAATAGAAATTTCTAACATATTTAAGAAAAAGTAAAAAATTATAAAAAAAATATATCATAAAATAAATTAAGATTAATTAAAATAATATTTAATAAAAATAATTATATTTTTAATTAGGTTTAAAAATTTTAATAAAAATTTAAAAAAACTTATTAATACTTTTGAAAATTATTATTAATAAAAATATTATTCAAGCAGAATAAAACATATTTTAAAAACACATATTTGATGAAACTTCAATATATTTAAAATTTTATAATAATACAAAAAAAAATAAAAAAATACTAAATTAAATAAAAATTATTATAATAAAAATAAAAATAGTTATTAATTAAAGAATTTATAAAAATATATATAAATAATACAAATGATATCTATTATTTTTTGTTAAATAATAAAATAAATTTTTTTACATTTTTTGATTATAAATTTAAAATTATAATTTTTTTATAAATATATAATTTAAATTTATAAAAATTTTTTAATAAATAATTTTCATCTTAATATTATATTATAAATAAAATTTTTTATTTTATATTAAATTAATTATTTTAAATATATTCATAAAAAAAATAATTTTAATATTTATGTATATGATTAAAAGTAAAATATTTTTATTTTCATATTTTAATATTAATTAATGCAGTTAAAGTTATTATGTATATTTAATTTATATATTAAAAATAAAATAGATATATATATTTTATTTTTAGTTAAATAAAAGTATTAAAATATTATTATATATAATATTTTTCTATATTAATTGTTACCTTATATTGTTATAAGAAATATCTTTAAATAAATTATATTTTTTTTATAAATAAATATAATATTAAAATATGTTATATATAATATTATCATATTAATATTTAATATTATAAATAATAATTATTTTAAAAAACAAATATTATTTTTAATAAATATATACTAATATTTATTTATTTTTACATAATTTTTATTTATAATAATAATATTTATAATTTATTTAAATGTATAAAATATTATTAATTGTATAATTATTTTAAAAATAAATGATGGAATATTATTATAAATTATATAAAAAATATTATTTTGTTTTAATATCTTTTATAAAAATGCTTTTATGTTTAATAATTTCGTAAAAATTTATATATTTAATAAATATATTAATAAATATAAAATTATATATCGTTTTAAAAAAATATAAAAATATTATTTTATATTATAAATAATAAAAAAGAAATTTATTAATAATAAATAAATATTTTTTATTTTTAATAAACTAATTTAATATTTTTGTTTCTTTAAATTAATATAATAAATAATAAAAAATTACAAACTAATTTATTTTTAAAATAAATAAATAAATAAATATATATTATATATATATTTTTTTTTAATATTTATTTCTTTTATACTGATTTTATTCATAAATAAATATTTTTACTAACTTTTTTTTATTTTTATTTATTATTTTTTAATTAATGAAATATTTACATTATTAAATACTCTATTTAATTAAATAACTCATTTTTATGTAAAAATATATTATTTATTATATTTCTAAATTTTTTAAATAATCATTTTAATTTTTGAATTAATTTAAATATATTAGTAATTTATTGTATTTTAGTCTTTATCTTTTTTTTTATTTTAATTATAATTATGTATAAATTATTTATTTTTATTATGACAATTTATCAAAATAATTTAAATTTATAATATATATTATATGTTATATATTTATTAAAACTTTATCAATTTTATTTTATAAAAATATATATATTTTTTTTTAAAATAACAAAAAAATATATTATAAATATTTTTTTTTTTTAATAAAATTTAAATTTTAATAATAAAAAAAAGTTTTATATTTTAATAATATTTTTCTTTTATTACATATAATTGTAAACAAATATACAAAAATTATTAATGAAATATTATGATATAGATTTAATTTAAATTATATTAAATTATAAATATTATAGTTCATAATTTTATTTTAAAAATTATTTAATTATATTTTTTTAACAAATTTTATATAAATATATATAAAAAAAATATATTAAATTTTATTTTAAAAAATGAAATATTTTAAAAAATATTTTTATTAAAAATAAGTTTGTTTAATAATAATATATACCATTTTAATAAATACATATATATATTTATATATATAATTTTTATATTTATTTATTTTTTCAAACTAACAATCTATTTATAATCATATTTCTTTCATAATTAAAATTATTATATATTAATTTAATGTAAATCAGATTATATACCATAATTCTTTTATATCAGAGGGGCATTTATATCATATTCGTTATTTTGATATTTCTTAGGTGTAATAAAGATATTGTTTTATTAAAAAATTTTTTTTATTCATCATTATTATAATTATATATAGTTTAAGTTTATTTTTTAGATTTCAAACTTTTTTTTTTTATTTAAGAATTTTAAAGCATTTTTTTTCAAATTTTTTGAATTTATTTTTTTACAATATTTAAAATATTATTTTTATAAAAAAAATTTAATTATTTTTTTTAATATATAAAAATTTAAATTTTTCAAAAAAAAAATACAATTCAAGAACAAATATTAAAAAAAAGAAATAGAAAATTTTTTAAAACTAAATTTTTAAATATAAGAAATATTCTATTGTAATATTATTGTTAAATTTATATTTTAAACTTTATAAAACAGTTTATAATTTTTATAATAAATATATAAAATAAAAAATTTAGTATAATAATATAAACAATAAACATAACTGTATTTTTAATGTTCAAAAATTCGAAAATAATTATAATTTTTTTTAAATAGATATTAATTTTAAGATTTATAAATAATATTTTTGGTTTAAATTAACTTAAAATTATTTATAAAAAAATTATATCAAATTTTATTAATAAAAAAATAATATATATTTATAAAGTTTCTATTTTATAATATATAATTTCATTTTTAATTATAATTTTGGGAAGTAAATAAAATTATAAAAATTAATTAAATTTTTTTATATAATATAAAATAAAAATCTATCTAAATTAATTAAATAAAATATTCCTTTAGAAATCTTAATATTTTTATTTATATCAGTTATTTAAAAAATATTTAAATATTTTTTTTATTATTATTAATAATATGATATTTTTACAATATATCTATAATTTATTTACTTAAATCTAACAAAAAACAAAATATAAATGTCAAATATATTTCAATATCTTCTTTAAATAATAATTTTTATTATTATTATTAATAAATTTATAATCTTTAATTTAAGAATTTATATTTAAAATATTCAATTACTTTTCATATAAAAAACAAAAAATTATATATCCAAACTAATAGAAAAATATTAATCAAAACAAAAGAGAAAAAAAATAAAAATAAAAATAAAAATAAAACGAAAAAGAAAAAATAAATATAAATATAAATATAAATATAAATATAAATATAAATATAAATATAAAAAATAAAAAATATAAATATAAATATATTTTATTTTATTTAATAGATATATATAATATATAAAAATAAAATAAAATAGAATATTATTAAAATAAAATTTATTTGAAAAAAATAAAAATATTACAAACATTCTTTAAAAAATAGTGTAAACATCCTCCAATAAAATTTCATAAGCATAATCTACTAACAATAAAAAATTTATTTATATTAAGAATTATTAAAAAAACCATATTTAAAATCAAATAATTTAAATTAAGCCAAACAATTACTATACAGATTAAAATATGCTATAAAGGCTTATGAATACATACAAACTAAACCAAAACTATATTGATTTTCAAACCATATAAGAAAAAGATGAATCAAATTTACAAGAAAGGAAGTTAGTCTTAGTGTTATATAAAATTGCTAAAATAAATATTAAAATTAAGAAAATCTTTTCATATTTTATTTAATTTACTCGGGATAAACATTAGAAAATCTTGAATTGATTTATTAAGATTAATATTAAAATTTAAATAAGAATATAGAAGATAAGAATTTTAAATATTTCAAAAATAAAACTGAGTTTTTAGTATAAAAAATTACACTAGTTAATGAATCCCTTTTTTTTTATTATAAAAAACTACTTCCAAAATGTAGATAATTATTATTAATTAAATAAAAAAAAACAAAGGAATTATTATAACTTTTAAAATAAAAACTATATAACATTTTAGATGTTTACCTTATTTATAATATATTAAAGATAGTGATAATAATTATATATATTATATATGAACTTATGATTATTTAAAAAATTTATAACTAATTTTAGAAATAAGAAACGTAAAAAAAATATATATTAAATGAGGGAGGTAGGCTTTAAATATAAAAATATGTTATTAGTAAATGAGTTATAAAGAATTTTATAATAAACTTACAATGTCTCATAAATTATTATTGGCTTTATAACTTAGTTAAAAAAAACTATTGATTATTATTAAAAATTTATATATTATTAAAATTAATAATATTTTATTTTATGTTTTAATTAGATTTTTATTTTCAATAATATTTAGTATATTATAATATTAATAAAATTTTTTAAATAAAATTAATTTTTGTTTAATTATTAAATATAAATTTAAAATTAAATAAAATATATATAAATATATATATATATATATATATATATATATATATATATATATAAATATATATTATATATATAAAATATAAAAATGCGTTAAAATTAAAAAAATTATGAAATAAAAACAATAAAAGTAAATATTTACAACTATACAAACTATATTTTTATCAAATTTATGGAAAATAAACTAATATATATATAAATATTTTAAAAAATAAATAAATATCTTAATAATAAATTAAAAAAAAAAATAATATTCATTAATTTTTACTTGTTCTTAATAAAATTAATTCACAAACTCAAAAAAAAACATCTCCCTAAACCAAAAAAAATGACCTTTAACATTCATCTGCTTTTTTGAAAACGAGAATACTAGAAAAGGAGCAAAAATGTTACCTCTAGAGTGTTTTAAATGTGATTCCCAGAATGTTTAAAATATGATCTCAAGTGTTTAAAATATAAAGGAAATTTCTAAAAAACGAATGCCTTAAATAAAAATCAAAATAGTCTTTTTTTATGTAAATAGTAACCTAAATATCCCTTTTTATCATATTTTGATGCTTTTAATAAGACTTTTTAGGGATATATTTACTGTATTTTTTGTGTTTTTTAAATTGATTTTTATGTATTTTTTTTTATTTTATTCTTATTTTTAATAGATGGCCTTTTGAAGTTTTAATTTTATGTAAAACTAGTTTAGATTAATTTAATTGGATATTTACTGATTAGTATGAATGTGTGGAAAATTGCCCTTTAGGTGGAAGAATAATGTATATTAGAATTTCCTTCTTTATATTTTTTCGACGGACTAAGATTAAAAAAGTAAAAAATATAGTTAAAAATATAAAATAATTGAAAACTTAAAAGAATTTAAGTTCTGTGGAGTCGGTTTTTTTTCTAATTTTTGTTTTGTTTAAAAAAAAAAATACGAAAAAATTATTTTTTGTGATTTTTTATAAAAATAATTAATAAAAATATGAGAAAAAAAAAAGGACCTAAATATGATATATAAAATTAATTTTAATATGTAAAAATTAAGTATTTATTAGTGGGAAAAAAATAAATAGTTATTTTGTGCTTTACTTTGAAAAATTTAACATTGGTAGTGTTAAAATAATGCCTTTTTTTTAAGTAAAAATAAGAGTTTTTTTGTTTTAACGGAGTTTTAATTCTAGTTCTTTTTTTATTTTTTTAGATACTTTTTTATACATAAAAATATAAATTTTTTTGTCATTTTTTAATGTGCTTTTAATTTGAATTTTTTTCATATTTTACATGAAAAAAAACTACTTTTATATTTTATTTTTTTTCCTTGTTTTTCTCATCTTTTTTTATATTTATACCTAAAAAACATAATCTTTTTAACTTTTAATTTCTCGTTTTTCCTTCCTGAATTTTTCTTTATTTTTACGACTTCAAAATAAATCTTCTTATTTGTTTTTGCTCATTTCTTTTTTTGTGTTTTATTCATTTTAAATAATTATTTTAAAGACATATATAAATTTAAACTCTCATTCTATTAATTTTTTAATAAAAAATGTCCTAAATATTAATACTTACATTTACATAAGATTAAATAAATATCCTAGTCTATATACTAACTTTAAATACTTCCTTTTTGTTCTATTATTAAATAAAATCATCTTATATAATTTTAATTTAAAAAATCATATATACTTTTTTTCTTATATTAATGTTCGTTTTTTAAGAATTAATAACTAAACTCAATCAAACAATTATTCAATATTAATTATTTTACTAATTTTGTATTAAATTATTTATATACATTTACATTTGTTTTTTTTATAAAAAGCCTATTAATTATTACCAAAAGGGAAAAATACTTTAAAAAAAAAAAAAAAAATTTGATTTTAATTTAATTAAAAAATCTCATATACAAATCATAGAAAAAAAAAAAAAACTTATTTATATATAAAAAAATAAAATATGAATAAAGATTAATTATATACATAAATATAATAAATTCTAAATGAAAATCTTGGATAAAAAATAAACTAAATATATCAAAAAAATACATAAATATCCACTTAAATAACTAATTATACAGCTTAATTAAATATTTTATAATAAAAAGCAGAATTAATGATAGAACCAGTTGAAAATTAACATATTAAATCAAATACGAATTTAATAGAGAGCTTATTTTATCACCCATTAGTAGTAGAAAAATTAAAAACAGAGGAAAAGCCTAATTCTACTTTAAATTAATAAGTTAATACAACCACAAATGTATAATTAGTAAATAACTCAATAATGAATTCTAATACAAAAATTAATAAATTAATTTCAAATTTAAATAATAATGATTTAAATTAAATTACAAATAAAAAGTCTAATGTTAAAGAATAAAAATAAGAAAATCAATAAAAAATAGATTAAAAATAAGAAAGTTAATAAAAAATAGATTAAAAATAAGAAAATTAATAAAAACTAGATTAAAAATAAGAAATTTAATAAAAAATAGATTAAAAATAAGAAATTTAATAAAAAATAGATTAAAAAAATAGAAAAAATAGTATACTTAAAAAAAATGAAGTATAAAAAAGAGGAAAATCTACTGGAATAAAATAAAGTGAATAAAAATCTATTTAAAATTTGGAAAAATCATAACTTGTAGAATATAAAAAACCTGAAAGAACTTCTAATATATAAAAAATTAAAAATTAGTAATAAAATAACTAAAATAAAAGACAATCATTAGATAAATTTAATTAAAAAATAGATGAAAAGAATATTATTAATAAAAAAAATGAAGGAAATAATATGTTTTAACATAAAAATCCAGATATTATTAAACAAGAAAATATTAAAAAAAAAGAAAATGAAAAAAATCAAGAATTAAATAAACATAAAGAAGAAATTAAAAAAAATAAAGAAGAAAAAAAAAAAAATGATGAAAATCAAAAAAATGAAAAAGAAGATGAATAAAAATAATAAGTTTATGAAAACTAAAAAGAAAAAAATGAATAATAATTAGATAGTGAGAAATTAAAAGATTTATTAAATAAATATTTAGTAGGTGAGATAGATATATAAGAAATATAAACTTTTTGCTTATAAAACTTATAATTTAATGAATAATTAGGAGATTTAATTGTATATTAATAGGCAAATATATAAAAGCAAATCACAGAATTTTATAACAAAAACAACTTATCAATAGTAATATATATAAATATATTTATATATATATTGTTTTTATATTTATAAGGATAAGTTATAAAAATTTTCTTTTTCTTAAAACACTTTAGAAGGTTTATAATTAATAGAAATAAATTTTATATAAGAATTATTATCCAAAGATAAATTCGAAGATTAAATATTGCATATATTTTAATTAATATTTCTATTAACAACTCCTAAAGATTTTTATCAAAAATACAACTCTGTAGAAAACATCCAAAAAGAAAATATTATTAGGGATTATTTAAATGAAAACTACAATATTTTTTCTCAAAATATTATTGATTTACAGAATAATATTTCATAAATTGATAATAATATAGAACTAAAATTACTTATTAGTAAGGTTTTTGTAAATTATTCTTATGTAATTGACTAAAATTTTTTCTTTTAAATTGATGCTTTATGTGCAGTTATTGCTCCTGCCCTTTTTGAATGTTTAATATACTTAGGAATTAAAGAAATGGATAATAATAAAGAAAATATTTTATAATTTAATGATTAAAAATATTAATTATTTAAATCAAAAATAAATTCACTTAACTAAATAATTTTATAGATATTAGATTGATATAAAAAATAAAAAAAATACATAATATATATATATATATATATATATATATATATATATATATATATATATATATATATACATATATATATATAATAAAATAAAATATAAAAAAACATTAAATAAGTTATATATAATAGTAAAAAAAAAAAAAAAGTCTATACATAATAATCAAAATTTTTATCTATCATTTATAAAAAGTACTATAAATCCCAAAAACAACAAATGAAGCTTAAACAAAACAAAGGAAAAAATGAAAAACTTTCAATTCTAAACTAATATTTTGGAAATGTGTTAAATATACAATAATAGGAAATATGAAATTATTAGTAATACCTCCACAAGACCCTATAATACTCATAGTTTTGCTTAATTTCTATGACATTAAACTAAAGGAAAATACTACAGCACTAAATATATATCTAAGAAGATATTTTTTTAGTAAACTAAACTATGAAAAATACATATTTTCATATTCAAAATTATCATATTTAGCCTAATTGAATACTTTTTCTTTATAAAAGCTAATATTTTCAATAGTATTAACCATTTAAAAGAACTTCAATGGATAAGTTATAATAATTGAAAAACTATAAAATACCCTACAAATAATTCCAATTAAACTAAAAGAACTAAGATTCATTAAAATTATATCTTATACATATTTTCCCAAAGATATCGAACAAACACAACCGAAAATGCAAAAAATCACAAAAACACAACTACATGCTCCATAAAATGCTTTTTTAAAATTCTATGGATCACTCATTCCTTATCTTAATTATAAAGAACTGCTTAGAATTTGGAAATTATAAACTGAAATTCCTATATATGGTCCTATATTTTCTATATTCCATATATTTCCAGTGTCTGGTTATATCCCTGTATTGTATAAATATTTTAAATTTTCATATAAAATCCCTAAAATAGCCACCGAAGATAAAAAAAGTCCCAAAAAGTTAAACTTTTGGAATCCCCAAACCTTATTAATAGTCGATAAAGGCAAAGATATACCATAAGCGATCATTCCTGCAATTAAATGAGCCTATTCTTGTGAGAAATAATTTGTTTAAGAATACTCAATAATCATAAGGCAAAAAAATTTCTAAAAAAATTACAAATAAGATAAACAAGTCCCAAAAGAAGAAATAATACTCGACATTCTATATATATGTTATACTTTTAATCCGAGTACTTTCCCTACAGTATCCTATGCGGTCATTATGGGAATTTTATTTTCATTTTTACCTAAATCAGCCTATACTAGTAGTATTAAATGAAGACTATACATAGTAGTCACTGCTACTATAAAAAAACATACAATTCCTAATAAATAACCTACTTAATAAAACATATAGGGGATAAATAATAAACCAATATTAAAAAAATATTTAATAAAAATAAAAAAGAGCTAAATTAGTTTATTTTTTAAATATTTTCTTAATTCGAATTCGATCTTTTTAGACGCAAATTGTTATTATTTACTTTCATATTTTGGAGTTATGGGCTCAGCTTATCCTCATTTTCTTAAAAAGTACGGTTTGATGTTTTTTAATGGTTTAAATGGGGACATTATTAATTTTATGATAAAAAATCAGGAATATTATAGGATAATTATGTATCATCATTAAAAAAATTAAGCTTTAATTTTATTTTAAAGGAGAATTTAGAAGTGAGTCAAATGATTATTTTATTGTATTTTAGTATAATAATCTTTATGAAGTTAAATTCATTTATTTTTTAATTTTCTATTTTATTTAATTTTTTATAAATATTTGGTATTTTTTCTTATTTTATTTAAAAAAAAAAAAAACATAATATAATATATATATTAATAATTTTTTTTAGAACATAATATATATTTTTTAAGAAAAGTAAAAATATATTCTATAAAAAAAAATATAAATAAATAATTAAATATATAAAATTTATATATATATATATATATATTCTAAGTAATAAATTTAATGAAACAAAAACTTTTAAATATAAAAAAATAAAATAAAATAATTTAAATAAATAATATATATATGAAAAAACTACTCAAAAAAATGAAAATATACACTAAAATAATATTTTATATTTAAATTTTTATAAATAGAATTATAAAATATGAACAAATGTAAAATAAAAGAGAGATAAATAGATATCTTATTTATTTATAAAAATATTTATTACTTGTTAAAATAAAATAAATATAAAAATAATATTATTAAAATTACAAACATAAGTTTATGAAATAAAAATTATAAATTAACTTTTTTTTTATAATATAAGTATAACAAAAATTTATGATAAATAAAAAAACAAATAGCGTAAATATATTTTAAAAAATTAACAAATAATATAAAAAAAAAGTAAGATAAATTTAATTTAAAAAAATATAATATTATTTAAAAATATAATATTTCATTAAAAATATAATATATAAATAACAATTTAAAATTATAAACATTATTTAATAATTATTATATACTATTAACATAGATAAATATAAAAATAAAATAAAAAATATACAAATAAATAAAGTAATATAAATATTATATATATATAATTTTAATTTTATAAATTGTTTGTAATTTTCATGTATATATATATATAAAAAAAATAAATAAATATATATATATATATATATAAATATATATATATATATATATATATTTATTTATTATTATTTTAACTTTCTCTTTATATATTGTCTAAAATTATTTCACAATATTTTTTTTTTCTTTATTATTGTTTTAATATCAAATTTATTAAAAATAAAAACAATATTATATTTTTTTTAATATTTTAGTTAATTTTCTTAGATTTTTTTAAATATAATAATTAAATATATATTTTCTATTAATATTTATTTTTAATAATTAAAAAAAATTATTACAAATTTTTAATAATGAATATTTAAAATAATATTTAAATTTATAAATTTTATATCGATAATTAATAATTAATTAATATAATATTTTAATATTATTATTAACATATTTATTTTATTCTAGCACATTATATATTATTAATTTAATTTATTATAATAAATCTATAATTTATATAAAAAATATCATTTTTTATAATTTTTTATTTGTTAAATAATGTATATTATAAATAATACATTTAATTTTTTACTCATAAAAAATAATATACTTATACTAGATAATAAAATTAGTTTTCAAAAATATTATACACAGAAATTTGTGATTTCTAATAATTAAAAATTATATTAAATACAAAATTATTATATAATTATTTTTTATATAATTAAACTTATTATTTATAATATAATAATAATATATTTAATAACTATAAATTGTTTCTAAGTAAAATTCAAGATTTTTATTATTAACCGCAATAAAATAATAAGGAAACAAAAACATATGTAATATATAAATATTTCTAATTTTATTAGATAATTTTGATAAAAAAAAATTAATTTTAAAAAATTATATAGAGATAGAATTTATAAAAAATAAAATAAAAATTAAAATAAAATATAAAAATATAATAATATTAATATATTTAATTATAACAAAAATAAAAATATTATATATATATATATATTTATATATATTTATATATATTTATATATATATTCAATTTTATCTTTCTATTGTATTTTTATAATACATTTATTTTTTTTCAATTAATAATACATTTATTTTTTGTCTATTAATAATTAATTTTTAATTAATTATATTTTAAATAAAATCTTTATACATTATTATATTTATTTAATAATGAAAAGTTTTA
The DNA here is from genome assembly GCF_000220395.1 of Ichthyophthirius multifiliis. Classification (NCBI taxonomy): domain Eukaryota; phylum Ciliophora; class Oligohymenophorea; order Hymenostomatida; genus Ichthyophthirius; species Ichthyophthirius multifiliis. The sequence goes on from NW_004087118.1 coordinate 33,226, forward strand.
TTATAATTCTAAATTATATACAGCAAAATTATTTAAAATCTATTTTTTTTTTAATTTATTATTGTATATAATATTTTTTTTATAGTATTTATATAATTACATAAATAAATATTTTTTCATTTTTAAATTTATTTTGTATATCTTACAAACCAAGTTTTTTTGAAACAATTAATTTTATATTGTAAATAATAATTTATAAATACATTAAAGCATTCAAAATAAGTAAATTTTGGTTAATAATATTTATTTCAATTATGATTATTTTAAAAATATGTAAACAAAAAAACCAATAAAACAAATTAACTAAAAAAATTAAAATAAAATTAAAAAATTAATAAATATTATATATATATATATATATTTCAACAAAATTAAATATTTAATAATGAAAAATATGAAAATATTTATATAATATTTTATATTTAAAATTATAAATTATTAATTTATAATTATATTTATATTTTCATATTTTTAATATATTAAATAATAGTTATATATTAATTATTATTTTTTATTTATAATATATTAATAATTATATATTATTTTTTATATATTAAAAAAAACTAATTTTAATAATATAAAATGAATTTTTTATTATTTTTTATATTTATGTTATTATTTATTTTATTAGAATGCTTACATGAAAATTTAACTAATTAAGAATAGCAAAGTTTAGACACAGATAATTAAAATTAAAAAAGCTATATGTAAGAAACAAATTAAAAAAATAATTAAATATTGAATAGAAAATAAAAACAATTATATATGGGTTTAGGCCCTTAAATAAAAATGAAAACATACTAAAAAAATGACTAAGAAATATAGATGAAAAAATAAATAATTGTTATATTGTTTATTATTGGTTTAATAATAGTCGGATTAATTGCATTTTTAATATTAAGAAAATTAAAAAAAATTAAATAAATAGATAATTACAAATTAATTTAAAATCAAGAAGAAACAAAATAAATATGTTGAAATATTTTATTATTAAAAACATATTTTTATATCTAAATATATATAGAAAAAATAATTAAATTTATTTTTTTTAATATAAAAAATAATTATTTTTTGTTTCATATAAATTGCATTTACATGTTTTTATTTTCTTTTATTATTTAATTTTAAGTTTTATATAAATATATATATATATATATATATATTTATTATTTTTTTCGTAGGTTTTCAATATAATATAAAAAATATTTTTGTTAATAAAAACTTTTTTATTATAAACAAATTTATAATTATTTATTACTAATTAAATCATTCTATTAAAAAAATATAATTTTTAAATATTTTTAAATATTTTTAAATTCTAATATTTTAGTATAGATGACTTAATATAATTATATTTTTAGTAAATACTATATATATAGATATTAAAAAGAAAAAGAAAAAAAAAATATATTTTTTTTTTATTAAAATAAACTAATTGTATTTTTTTTTTTTTTCCAATAAATTAATATTTTATTAAAAATTCAGATTTTTAAAAATATATTTAAAAAATAAAATATATATAATTGGTATTAAAAAAATAAAAAAAAGTATATAAATTTTAATATAATAACATACTAAATAATTCTACATAAAAAATTAAGAGAGTAAAATTAATATTATTTTTTATAAAAAAAAAAAAAAAAAAAAAAAAATATCTAAAAAAAGATATGAATTATAAAAAAACAATCACTTAACATTCATTAGAAGTCCTCGATTTTTTTAAATAAAGGCATATTTCTTTAAAATATATAGAAAGTGGTAATAATTCAATAATATCTTAATTAATTTACACTAAAAGGAAAAAAAATTCTTTAAAGTTAGTCATAAAGGAAATAAAGCATTTTTCTCAAAATCATTCTGATGAGTGTAAATATTTAGAAAATGAAATAAATTAATTAAACAAATTTGATCATAAAAACATTATAAAATTAACCAAAAACGAAGTTTTTTTTTCAAAAAAAGCTGCTTAATTTTCCTTCCTTTCGCAAATTAAGATTTATTTGATTTTGCCTTCAAAAACAAGAGCAAAAAAAATATTTTATACATAAAAAAATGTTTTAAATAAATTTCATAGGCCCTATATTACCTACACGACGAAAAACAAGTTATCCATGGGGACTTAAAGCCTGAAAATATATTTATTTTTGGTAAATTTACATTCAAACTAGCAGACTTTGGATTTTGTAGACCTGTAGAGAAATTAAAAAGTAGACTTGAGTGCATAAATAAGTATAAAACACGTCTTTTGAAATATTTTCCACCTGAGTTTGTAGATTGTTTTGAAAATAAAGACTTTAATATGGAATAAATTAATGAATTTAACATTGATATTTTTGCATTTGGAATAAGTCTTTTTTAAGTGGTTTTTTTATAATGTCCTTTTGACCATGAAAATGAGTTTTATTGTGAAATTTAGGAATTAAATTTAAAAAAGAAGAAATTTTATCATAAAGAGGATTGTTTTTATAAATTATTGTATAGTATTTAAGTTTAAAATTTGTTCTGGAAATAATTTTAGAGTTAATTTTAAATTATAGACTTGGAATTATTTAAAGATCTTATTTTAAAAACTATATGTCCTTATCCTGAGGGAAGAATTTCAATTTATGATATTCTTAATCATCCTTGGTTAAATAATTTTTGAAAAAAATTTTATAAACTTTTATTTATTAACTTTTTTTTTTTTTTTTTTTTTTAACAAAAAAAAAACATATTTTTAATTTCTTTCTTTTTATTTTTTAAAAAATTATATATTAATATGTATGTATAAAAAAATCATTATTATATAAATATAATTAAACAAAGAAACAAAAAGCTTAAAAGGTAATTTTTTTTAATATATAAGAAAAATTTTATTATATTATAATTTATATTTCTTTTTATTTCATAAATTTATTATATAAATATAAAAAAAAATAATAAAATTATTAATTTTATAATTTTTATATTATTTTTTTATATATATATTTATAAATTCTTATAATATTTCAATTGATATATCATTTTAATTAAGTATTTAATATTAGTATAATTATATATATATATTTTATTAATTATTTTTTTCTTTTTTATTAATTAAATAAATTAGTTATATTATTTTTTAAATACAGATTATCTTTTAATTTTTCATAAATTTATTAATAATTATTTAAAAATAATAAACTTTTATATTTTATATATTTAATTTTTAAATATTATTAATCTTTTTTAAATTATATTATTTTTATATTTTATTATTTAATTACTTAATAATATTTAAAATATTTATATTTTATTATGATTTTTACATTATTAAATAAAATTTTATATTATATACATTAATTTTTTTTTACTATTTATATATGTAATTACAAAATAATAAAAAATTATATAAAAATAATTCTATTTATATATACATATGTATTAATATTTTTAAAGTAATATATTAAAAAATAATATATATATTAATAATAATTAATTAAAATATTTTATAAAACTAATATTACTTAAATTATAAATAATATCATAAATTATATTGAAAATGTTTAATATATGTAATTATATATATATATGTATATTTTTATTTTAAATTATTCTGATATTAAAATAAATTTTCATAAATAACTTTTTTTTATTACTCAATTAATTAATTTAGTAAATTTATTTTTTCCTTTATATTTTATTTATATCCCTATTTAATTTTATTTTAAAAAAAAAAATTAAAATACTTCTTTCTTTAAAAAATTATAAATAAATATATTATATATTAATAAAAAAAGATATAGTTTATTAAAACTCATTATATATAATTACATAATTGATTTTAAAAGAAAAATAATAATAAAAAACAAACCTAAAAAAAAAAAAAATTACTTAAAAAAAAAACAAACTAAAAACATTCATTACGTAACTATTTTATTTTTAAAAAAATATCTGATTATCCGTTCTTTTTGTAAAATAATATTTATTTATATTTGCCTTTAAAAAAAATAAAAAAAAAACATTTCTATATCAAAAAATATATTAAATAAACTTCAGCACTATATTATATACTAGATGAAATACAAGTCATCCACGGTAGCTTAAAGCTTTAGAATATTGTATATTTGATAAATATCCATTCAAAATAGCTGAATTTATATTTTTAAGGCCCTTAGAAAAATCATAAACTCGATTTGTATTCATTTTATTTAAAGATATTATAAGCTTTTTACTTTTGATTTATTTTTATAAATAAACAAACAAATATAATATAATATATAATATAATATTAGTTAAAAAAAACCTCCAATTTTAATTTTAAATTTATAATAGAATTGCTTAACTTTTAATTTTTTTTTAAAAATATAAAAAAAAAATATATATATATATAAATATTATAAAAAAATGGACATTAAAAAATAGTCATAAGAAGAATCAATTACAGTAGTTGTAAGATTCAAACAAGAAAAAAACATAAATCAAGTAAAAATTAAATATATATATAATCATCATAAAAATAATAAGGAAAGTGACTGGCTAATAAACGAAGAGCAACAATCAGTCCAAATAAAAATCCAAAACAAAGGCCAAAAAGTATTTAATTTCGACGGCGTAACCTAAAATCTATCATAAAAGCAAATATACGAAAACTACGCAAAATAATCTATATTAAAATTGTAAAATATAAAAATAAAAAATAAATATAATTGTATATATATATATATATATATATATATATATATATATATATATATATATATATATTTATATATAGTCTCTAAGGATATAATAGCACTATATTTACATATGGTTAAACATCCAGTGGTAAAACATATACTATGCTTGGTCCTGAAATAGTTACATAAACGATAATAAAGAATACAAATTAAATACCTAACGAAATAAAAGAATTATACGGTATAATGCCTCGTAGTATAATAACAATATTTGATGGAATAAATAAAGGAATAATAAAAGATGGTTCTTAATATATATTAAAATGCTCATATATAGAAATATATAACGAGAATATATATGATTTATTATCTAAAAAAGAATAGATTTCTTTAAAACTTCGCGAACATAAATTCCAGGGTTGGATAATTGAAGATTTAGAGGAGAAAATAATAAAAGAACCGGAAGAAATATTACACTGGTTATCCATAGGAACATAAAATAAATCTGTCACATAAACAAAGATGAATGAAAGAAGTAGTCGATCACATACAATTTTTACTATTTTTTTAGAATAAAAACTCACTAATGGTATATTTAAATTAAGTAAGTTGAATCTTGTAGATTTAGCAGGTTCAGAAAAATTAGATCATGCCTAAACTACAGGATAGTCAAAGGAAGAAACTAAAAATATTAATAAATCATTATCCTACCTATAGCATTGTATAGTAAGTCTTAGTAAAGGAGAATACGCTAATTTCAGAAACTCCAAATTAACAAGAATATTAAAAGATGCTTTAGGAGGAAATTCGAAAACTACTTTAATTTGTACAGCTTCTATGAAAAAAGAATATGAAAATGATACTTTAGGTACACTTTATTTCGCTTAGAGGGCTAAAATGATAAAAAATAAGGTACAAAGTATTTCAATAAAAAGAAGTTAGGAGGAATTATAAGCACTTTTAGGAGAAAAAGAAAGAGAAATATAAAAAATAAAACGTGTTTTTTACGATTTAATAGGAAAAATTTAAGATGAAGATTTAAAGGAAGAATATATATAAATTTTAGGCAAAAAAGAAGATGAAAACGAGGATTTTTTAGAAAAAAAGTAGAAGTAGAAGATGAAGAATAAGAATAAGAATAAGATGAATAAATAGAATAAGAAAAGAATAATAATAATAATAATAATAATAATAATAATAATAATAATAATAATAATAATAATTATAATATTTAAAAAGAAGAAGAAATAGAAAAATTAAACATAATAATAAACCAATTAGAAAAAAAACATGAAGAATTTCTTTAATAACTAAAAGAAGAAGAATAATATAAAGAATAGAAAAAAAATGAAAAAATATAATAACTATCAATTTTTTAAATCTAAAACGAGAAACTAATGGAAAAAATAGAAGAATATTAATAAATAATAAACATTAAAATAGATTCTATATAAACTAAAGATGATGAGAACAAATTACTAATTGAGTAAATTTAGACTTTATAGAAAAAAAACGGACAAATACAATCTTAAAAAGACTAGATATTATTAGATTTATAAAAAAGTCTTTATAATATAAGTTAATTATAATTAGAAAACACTGAACTTTTATAAAATTTTAATTTTAAATCTGATATATGCAAACAGAAAACTGACGAAATATTTTTATTGGAAAAAAACCTAAAAAAATTATAAAATTAATATGAAGAAATTTCATAATTTTATAATTTAAAAAAAAACAAAAATTCATAAAATATTTGTCAAAAATGCCAATCAAATGAAGAAGAAATTTCTTAATAAAAAAAATTAAATTAAATACTTACTGAGTAAATTTTCCTTTAAAAAAAAAGAATTTCATAACTTATTGAAGAACTTAAAATCTCGCAACAAAAAATATCAAATCTTTCATTATTTTAATTCTCTAAATAACCTAGTTCTAATTTTTTTCTATAAGAAAATGCTAAAAATATTTCAAATCTCTTCTAAATAGAACTTCGTAAGCTCAAAAATGAAAAATAACGTATTTAAAAGGCTAAAAGTGACCTAGAATTCAAACATAACTTCATTATATAGGAAATAAAATCACAAAAAGAGTACATTTAATCTCAATTATAGGCCAAAGAAACAAAAAGAACTATTCTTATTACTAAAGTATGTAAAACTCACTCTTAGACTTTACAATGATGAAAAACCAGCTCGAAAGTATCAAAAACAAGTAATATTTAAGGGAAAAATAACAAGCAAAAATACTTTCTGAACACTAAAATAATAATAATAAGTCTATTTTAAGTTTTTTTTCTGGACAGAAAAATTATATAAATTCATTTGTTAAAATACCTGAATAATATCAAATGTTTAGTGATGAAAAACTGAAATTTTTCTACTAAAATAAAAATTAATAGGAAAATGAAAAAATAATGCTTTTTGAAAATGAAAAAAATATACTTTATGAAAATGATATATAAATATAAGTTGATATAGAATCTATTTAAAATGAACTTGAATGTTAAGAAAATATATACTAAGATTAAGATTAAGATTAAGATTAAGATTAAGATTAAGATTAAGATTAAGATTAAGATTAAGATTAAGATTAAGATTAAGATTAAGATTAAGATTAAGATTAAGATTAAGATTAAGATTAAGATTAAGATTAAAATAAAAATTAATATTTAGATAATAAATAAGTAATAAATTAAGATTAAGATTAAAATAAATATAAAATTTAAGATTAAATTAAATATTAAAATTAATAATAAAAAAAAAATTAAGATTATCATTAAAACTAAGATTAAAATTAAGATTAGGATTAAAAATAAAAATAAAAATAAAAATTAAATTAAAATTAAGAATAAGATTAAAACGAAGAAATAAACAAAAAAACTTTTTGTAGCTTTTTCTAAGATATTATAGAATTTTGAAAATATATATATATAATTTTTATAAATAAAAATAAAAAAATTAAATATATTAGTAAAATATGATTACAATATAAGTGTATAAAATTTAAAAAAAAATAATGTTAAATATATGTATTAAAGTATACATATATATATATATATATATATATATATATAAATATATATATATATATTTTATTTTTATAATATTTTTCTTATTAATTTGATATTATATAATATTTTTTTATTTTTTTTCATAAATATTATATTTTAATATAAATTTATGTATTTTACTAAAATTTTTTTAAAAAAATTATTTATTAGATTATAATTAAAAGAATAAAAATTCAAGTTTTAATAATTTTAAATTTAGAAATTTTAAGATTATCATTTTAAAATATTCAATTCAAACATAATTTTGATAACATAATATAATTATAAATTTAATAAAAAAATTATTTTGATATTAAAAAATTTATTAAATACTTTAGAAATTATAAAACATTAAGAAAATATTAAAAATATAAATTATATTTGTTCAGAAAATAAAAGTTTAAGCGTTCTTTAATCAATATAAATAATACTAAGTAATTAAAATGATTTATAAAATAATTATTAAGATTATTAAGAATATTATTATTAATTAAAAAATAAATTAAAATCATTATAATAAATTTAATAAATAATTAACAAGAGTCTTTACTATTAAAAATTTATAGAAATGTATCTAATGTTATTTTATAGAAGAAATTAAAAATTATTTATTTTAATGAAAAAAGTATATAATTTTTTATAAATATAATTTATATATAATTAAAATTTAGCTAAAATAAAAATAAAAAATTTATTAATATATTTATATATTTATTGAAATATTATATTGTATATATATTCTAATAATTAAAAAATAAGTGTATCAATTATTATTTATAAAAGAATTTTTATATTTATGTAAAAAAATAGAAAATTTACATGTAAAATATATATATATATATATAGCACATATTTTATTATTTAAACTTCTAAATTTTATAACATATTTTTCTTATTGATTATAGCAAATTAACTAAAAGAAATTTTTAATTCTATATTTATTCAACAATACAAATTTTATTTTATTTAAAGAAATTTAATTTATTCTATCTTTTTTTTCATTTATTAATTATAATACCATTTATTAGTTTATTCAAGTCTTATTAATTGTTTTAATCTTATTGTAAAAAAAAAAATTATTTATTAAGTAATTATATCTTAATTACCTTAATTGTATTAATTTTATATTAACTCTTCTATTACAATGTCTCTTTTCTCAATTTCTTCTTATGCTGCAACTAATAATGCTTCTAATTCTATAACTCTATTTCTGAGCTATATATATATATATATATAAATATATATATATATATATATATATATATACATAAATATATATTTTTATATATATATATTATTTTTATTATAATTACATGCTCATTTTAATCAATAGATTCATTTAATAAATTCTGCATTTAACTTATTTTTTTATTTTATGAATTTCTTTTTAATTTATTTTTCATTTTTTTTTAATTATCAAAAATTTCGAAAAAATATAATTTTTTTTTTTTTTTTTTATTTAATTTTAAATACTATTTCATTAAGTAAATATAATTAATAAAAATTTTTCAACGTATAGAAAAATAGAATAAAAAATTTTTTTCTAATAATATATAAATTTAATATATATTAAAGAATGAATCAAAAAAAAAGTATCCAAATAAATGTTTAAATTTTTGTTGGACTATAAGATTACTATTTTTAAACAATTTTAATATTAACTTGGTATTATTTAATAACAAAACAAATAGAAATATAATTAGCATATTATTAAAGTATAAATAAAAATAAATAAATGCAACATATAAAATGTATTTTATAATAATAATAAATTAATTTATAATTAACTCGATTAAGTTTTTAAAAAACAATAAAACTATTAAGTAAATAAAGCATAAAATTCTAAAAATAACCTTTATTAAATTTTTATTAAAAAATTAAATTCGAATTTAAAATTTTGTTAAAAATAATATATAATATTTTAATGCTAAATATTCTAATGAATTGAATAAAATCCAAAGCAAAAAGTATATGAACAAAATATTAGTTTAAAAATAATATTCAAAATCAAAATAACGTTAATATTTATTATATATTTTTTTAAATTAAACGAGTAAATAGATATTTTTTTAATCAAAATATAGGGATTTTATTTATTATAATTATATAAATAAAATACAATAAAAATTTACTACTTAAAAATAAAAGTAAAATTCTAACAATTAACTTTTAATTAACTCAAATAATAAAAGAAATAATAATTAATACTTATTTTAAAAATATGTATTTATAATTTATCAGAAAAGAAAATATTAAAATATATATTTATATAAATATAAATAAAAGTTTAATTAAATAAAAAAGTGAAAGAAAATTTAATAAAAACTCATAAAAAAAAATTTATTATATAAAAAAATGTAATAAAACAATAAATTATAACAAATTTAAATAAAAGTTTAATAAAAAAGACAAATTTAAAATAATAAAAAGTAAATATTTTTTATAATAAAAATTTAATAAAAATTTAGTAAAATATTAAAGTAAAATTAAAAAAAATTAAATAATATAAATAAATATAAAAATATTTTAAAGAAAAAATAGAATAAAAGTTATATATATATAATTATATATTTATATATTTATATATTTATATATTTATAAATTTATATATTTTTTAAAGCTAGTTTAACATTTATACTCATTTTT